>NW_017683970.1:0-1782 GCF_001879085.1 Nicotiana attenuata
GCTTGCTCGTGATGGAGTATTAAGCAAAGTCAGCAGCCTCGGTGTGGGATGGCTATATGGGGACATGTTGCAGTCCTCGAGAAGCTAGAAAGTACCCATGCGGCATACCATCCACAAGCACTCCAAAGTCTTCATTACATAAACATCCATGTATCAAATTACGTCGTTTATCACAAAAGCCCATTCGATCCAAAAGATGCTTTGTCATATCCTAACTTCTTTTCACTACCCCCCCCCCCCCCCATGATGTCTTTAGGTTAAAATCTCTTATCACTTAAAGCCACCTCATAAGCCAAGGATTACTCACACATACTGCGGTGTATTACTGTCAACTCATATAGTCGCACCTACCATTAACAAGACGACTATTCCCTGCATGCCACTAAATGCGTTATTTAATGCTTGGGTTCGCTCAATACAGTTACTACAACCCAACCTAGCTTAAGGCTAAAGCCGTGGACTACATCCCCTTGAGAGCCCTCTATTTGACTAACATACTCAGTTTTGATTTGGGTAGACTTTTAGTGGTATATTTATCTTTTAAAAAGCTGCTAATTATCGTAGTTGTGAAAATAGCACTGGCTAGCCAGTTTTCGAACTAGTAATTGCAAAATAGCGAGCGTTTGTGTCATGCCTCAAAACCGAGGAGCGCGACCGACGCCCCAATCGAGTAAACCCGACTGAGCAAGCCTGTTAGGTTTCATTCTACCTAAACTAATTCATGAATAAAGAGGAGATGAACTCCATTAATCATACTTTGTAAATATTTCATTAACAACTTCCATTTTGTTTCCATTAACAGTTTCAATCATAATATTCAAAATATTACAATTTTTATAGAAATGAAGAAAAACATATTTGCCAAATATAAATATTTCTAATTTAATTTCCAATATCAAACACCACCCACAACCTGTCTACGGAGCCTCTAAGTACAATTGAATAGTAATATGGAAATGCCGGCGACAAGACTCCGGCTATGCCTCAAAATACGAAGTACACGATAACCAAATGACACAGGACCCCGAAATGAAGTGGGGATCACTAAGTTAGTTGAAAGGAGCGTACCGCTATCACTGATCACTGCCGCCTAGCGTGGAACCACCTGCATGCATTAAAGATGTAGCGCCCCCGGCAAAAGGGACGTTAGTACTGTCGAATAGTACTAGTATGTAAAGCTAAAAAATTATTTTCAAAATAGAATAACCATACAAGAAAAGGAAAGCCATAGAAACAACAAGTCACAATCAATCATACTATATTATAAGTATGAAAACATTTAGTGAAAGTTACTATACTAAAATATCCTTAAAAAAATGCTGTCACGACCCAATTCCCATACCCGGTCGTGATGACGCCTCTCGTGAAGACAAGGCCAGCCAACTAACCCAAATCCTTTCACTAATATTTATTAAACATAAATGAATAGAAGATACAACTTAATGGCATTAGAAATTGTTAATTACTACCCGACCCGGGTGTCACAAGTCACGAGCATCTAAAGGAACCTGATTTAACTACAGGGCCGATATTATACAAAAAATGAATTTCTGGAAAAACAAAAGACAACATCCGGTGCCGCGAACGCTGGCGGTCACCTTGCTCAGCTACAATAACAATACCTTCAATCCGCTAATAACCCGCTACCGGGTGAACGATACCTGCAACTGCACGCGAGGTGCAGGGAGTAAAGTGAGTACTTCCAACTCAGTGAGAATAAGGGTAAATAATAACTGAGAGACAAGAAATCACGTAAGAGCAATCCATCATGCTATATAGGAC
>NW_017683970.1:4804-7999 GCF_001879085.1 Nicotiana attenuata
CCTTTGACTAATACCACAACAGATTTCCGAGCCGAACCTCGATATTAACCTTCCAACAAGCTGAAACCAAATCCGTTCGTATTCATTAATGAACACCAACGATCACCTCGGGTCCAACACACCACTCTGGTGATATGACACCTCAACATCGGCCTAGCCACAACTCGCATAATACACGCACCAATAAGAGACGGTCTGAACATACTCAAATCATGAAATGACTCAAACGAAAGAGTTGTACCTCAAGTTCATCAATACCATTACAACACAAGGCTGAGACCCCGTCTCACATCATAGAATAGAACATATGAATCTACCCTGAAAGGTCATAACTTCACGCAACCTCGCTACAACGCGCGATCCTAACCAAACATTGTTACACATGAAGCAACTCAAGTCACTATGCCCAAAATCGACAGCCACGCACAATTTGATGTTTGAAACCAAAGCAATTCATTACACCCACGGTGAAACAAATAACATACAACACGCAACCCGATAGGTCATAACCAACATTCCACTTACCGAGCAACATCCAATTACTCTTCCCGCTCGACTTTCACTATGAATTCCCCAATAGAACCGCACCACATGTGCCTATAGCCAACAAGTCATGACATCCCATAGCACAGAAAGCGACTCATAGATCTCCCCAGATCCCTAAACAAGCTCAATAACGATAGATCCAACCTATCCCTCAACAATACAACTCGGGACTAACCAAGCTAACTCAAGCTAAATACGTAGCCACATTGGCCTGCCAACGAACTCAATACCAAGAAGCCTGAAGCTGCTCCTTCCACTACTATAACTCCTGCCAGAGCCGTGCGATACGGTGCCCGGCACCAAATAAATACCGAAATCCGCCATCTCACCCGGCGACATGCCCGGCCACAAAAAAAACGCATCCGAAAAGTCCCTCAATACCGGAACTGAATCAATGGTAGAAACCTCTGCACTGACATCCATCACGAATGCCCCATTAAGAAAACCAATCCTTCTCAGCCGTCCGCTGCATCTTTTGAAATATATACCACTCTGCAAGAACATAATCCAATGCACCTTGCCGCTCAACCCGTGGCATTTCCGGCCTAGCCCGTAGCACAATAGTTTAGAATAACCCAACACTGAGACAACCAGCCTACAATCCAATATCATATCCAAAATCTGGCATACCAAGCAAAGAAAGATCCAGTCGGACCTCTAATTCCCAATAACCGCTAGACGGTGCCGATACACGCGATTTACAACAATTGCATAGCCTGAACACGAGAACTCCTAGTCTCCAACTCCATATAGCACACAATCACTATACCTAATCCCAAATTGTGCCGTACGAATACATATCACACCTCAAGTACACAATCATCCCACGAAAGGTATTCTAAAGTTTCCTTGTGCCATCAAACAAACTCAGATATCAACAGTCGATCCCAAATGCCGCAACACTACCGAAGTATTATCAGTTTACATCACATTGCCCTTTTACTGGAACATATACCCCCGTCGAATCACTATGGTTGGCAATACCATTTTCCTTAATCATTTGAAGATCGATTCTTTAATCACCTGCAGCTGCCCGTGCTGCTTAAGAATTTAATGACTTTCCATTATGAACAGAACCGTAACCTTACACACACCAATCCCAATCCTCCACCACATATCGCATATATTATACCACACTAGTATAACATGAGAACTCCATCTCCCTTCCTAACCACAAACATCTACGTACTCCACTAGTCAAGAACTCTCCATCAATCCCATCAGGAAGAGAAATCATTACACATTCCATGCTTCGCATGCCCATAGGCAATTCACACGCCTCTAAACCACGGTAAAACTTATCAAGAACTCTCCCCCAATTCCATTGCACAAGCTAAACTGCCAGGACTGAATCCTTCTACCCGAACCAAGCTAAGCAAGCTGTCAGAACTCAAGAGCCTTGCTGCACAATACCTGCAAAAGCCCATTACCTCGAACACATACGAAGAATTAATCACATCCTTACCATACCGATTCGGTCTACTACCAAGCTATTCCATCTATCTAATTTCCCTTTTTGATTCATCATCCACTTGATATTTCTCCCTCGCTGTAGCATCACAATGCCTCAATCCAAGCTTACCACACGAGACTCGAACATAAGACCACACTGTCTAAGACCCATAGGCCACTGAATACTCTCTCAATTGTTTCCCAGAAATACCACATTCCAGAATACTTCACTCTGAGAACTTTCTGCGAATCTAAATTCGCTTCCTTTACTTTCCAGGTATCGACACATAGGATCCTATGATCAACATAAAAATACCACAAGTCTTGACATTTTCTATTGAAAACACTGTCTTTAGTCACATACACCACCTTAAAACACCTGAGTGCTACATGTAGATTCTTGAACACATTAAAGCCATTCTCGAGAGTCGTTCTCTCTTATTCATCTGCAAATGACCTGATTTAACGAACAGAACCACTCGTGCTTTATTGACACTCCGATACCGTAAAATGAGACCCTCATCCCAATACAACCAAACAACTTCCTGCTCTATGCACCGAGCATTCTTTACCAACAACAACTCTAGACATTCCGAAATTCTCATACCCTATGGAACATAATATAACCTTTGTCAAAATTTTGCTTCACTCGCCCATCCTCGGCTCAATTTCTGCAACTAGAACCGATTTGCCAGCATACCTCGAGACGTAACCAACATAGCACATAACCGTGCAATCAGCTAATCAACAGCAACCTCCCCAACTTGGCTCGAAGCCATATATCAAGACACACTTAACGGCTCATAACACTTTTACTCTAATGATGCCACAATGTCATAGTGAGATTAAACTCAAATCATGTACAAGTTTGTGAAAACACAGATCATCTAGTACTGAAATCCTCTACAACCCTCGCATTTATCCCCACATCAAGTGAGTCCACTCTCTTAAGCGACCCGAAGTTTTAAATTTCAACACATACCCTTCAATTACGCATGAGATCTTCTAACATACACATAAGGACCATACCACCCAAGAACACTCCGCAGGAGATGACCCCTGTTTCGCCTCAATTTAGTACTTCAGCATACCTTTCACCATCATATACGTTACTCAGTCATTAGTCTTCCTGAGTCCGAACTTATACCGCCGCATGCAATGCACTTCACTTCCCAACTAGGAGGTACGACAATGTTC
>NW_017683971.1:0-1919 GCF_001879085.1 Nicotiana attenuata
GGTGAAGTTAATAGGAACAAAGAACCTAGGGAAGCTGACCTAAAGAAGCTCGAAGATATGTTAAAGTGCATTTTGGAACAACAGAGTAAATTACTACTGCGGATAGAAAGGCAGGAGGAAACTATTCACAACTTGAAAGTTCACATGAGTCAACTGGTTGAAGTTTTTAATGCTCAACAAGCCAATATTGTGAAAGTATCCAAGAAGAGCGTGAATTAGATACAGAAACTGATGAGCTAGAGGAGGAGGCTAGAGTAGAACACCAACAATCAATCGCACTAGATTTTGAGGATGTCGATGTTGTAGAAGAGATACTAGAGTCAACCAAGGATATTGAGGATACATATTTTGTTGACTCTATTGTCATTAGTGTTGAGAATGTAGACAGTCCCAATGTTCATGTAGTTGAGCGCATTGGTCCTCACTCCAAGCATTTTTCCACATTGTGTTTAGATGATGATATGGAAATAGAGTCGTCCGAGCCATTTGAGGAGTCAAGGAATGAGGAACAAAGTGCTTACATTCTGGAATTCTTCTTGCCAAAAAATCGGGATTACACACCTCATCTAAAGGCCAAGAAGTGCAGAATACTACATTATTTTATTGGGCCAGCCAGATTCGTTCCACCACCCCAGGAGCATGATCATAGAGCAGAATCAAAACTTGGGGTCCGATTCATAAGTTCAAAGTGGAGGCAGAAAGTGATTCACGTGGTGCCGCGACGTTAAATCAAGCGCTTGTTGGGAGGCAACCCAGCTTTATTGCTTTCTTTTATTTATTTTTTTTATTTTTATTTTTTTATTTGTATTATTTTTGTAGTGTCAATTTTTTTTTATTTTCTAGGAGCATGGAAAGCAAAGGTATTGGAAGAATGCAACAACAAACCAAATGGTTGGAACTAAGTGTGAGGTACCCGCACGAAGGACCAAGCTGGGGAGAAGTCTGAGTACCCCATGAGCTGTAGTGCTTCGGCCTTTGGCCTACCAGGGAGTCTCTTTTATCCTTTTTATTAGTTATGGTGTGCATTGGGGACAATGCACAATTTTAAGTGTGGGGTGAGGAGATTGTCTGGGTGACTTTCTATGCTATTTTAGTTGTGTTAGTTAATAATTTTTTTTAAAAAAAAGATTGGACTTTTCCCGACGATGGATGTATTAGACAATTTTCTTGAGGGTTTTAAGTCTAAAGAAAAAATAAAATAAAAAGATTTCTTTTGTTAGGTAGTGTAGCAATTCCCCCTTGGTTTTTCTTTGTGCCGCGGTTCTTTTCCAAGGGTTTATTTGAACCGGGTGTAGTTAGTTTTTTTTAGGAATAGGAGCTATTGTGTTTTGTTTTGAAATGAAGCAATATCTCTTGACTTTGTTATGCCTTTGAGAATAGTGAGTACTTTGGGTGTGACGCTTGGGCTCAATTTTTGACTATTGTAGAAGTACCTTAAATTGTATTATCTTAACTTTGCTTAACTGCTTTGACTAGAGTGTCTATGAATCCAATCTTGAGTGAGTTATGTGCCATGTGTGTGTAAGGTTTTGCGTTATTCAGTGCATTGCATTTGATGCCTAGAACTTGTCCTGTGTGTTTGCAAAGCGAAATAGTAGTTTTGTTCAATCTTGGAAGTGATATAGGCATTTCATTGTTGAGCTAGATAAGTATATTTTACCCGCCTAATTGTTATGTATCGTAGTTAACCCCTTTGAGCCTATAATCCTGTTTCTTTGGCAACCACATTACAAGCCTTACCCATTTGTTTGAATGGACTATCTAGTTGAACCTTTTAACCTCTCATAAGCACTTGAGTTGTGATGATTTATGTAAAAGTTAAAGTGTGGGGTGTTTGGTTTGTCTTTTGAGTGGAACTAATTGAATAAGGAGAAAGGTGCACTGTTTTGAAAAAGGAAGAGCCACTTGAATTGAAAAAA
>NW_017683971.1:6010-7998 GCF_001879085.1 Nicotiana attenuata
ACCTCATACAAAGGCCAAGGAGTGCAAAATACTACATTATTTCCTTGGGCCAGTTAGATTCATTCCACCGCCCCATGACCATAATCATAAGCTTGAATCAAAACTTGGGGTTCAATTCATAAGCTCGAGGTGGAGGCAAAAAGTGATTCGCGTCGTGCCGCGACATTAAATCAAGCGCTTGTTGGGAGGCAACCTAGCTTTATTGATTTCTTTTATTTATTTTTTAATTGTATTATTTTTGTAGTGTCAATTTTTTTTATTTTTTTAGGAGAATGGAAAGCAAAGGTATTGGAAGCATGCAACTGCAAACCAAATGGTTGGAACTAAGTGTGAGGTACCCGCATGAAGGACCAAGCTTGGAAGAAGTCTGAGTACCCCATGAGTTGCTAGTGCTTCGGCCTTTGGCCTACCAGGGAGTCTCTTTTACCCTTTTATTAGTTGTGGTGTGCATTGGGGACAATGCACAATTTTGAGTGTGGGGTGATGAGATTGTCCGGGTGACTTTTCATGCTACGTTAGCTGTATTAGTTTAATTAAATAGTTTTTTTTAAAAAAATTGGACTTTTCCCGACGATGGATCTATTAGATAGTTTTCTTGAGGGATTTAAGTCTAAAGAAAAAAAAGAATTGTAGGTAGTGTAATAATTCTCCCTTGGTTTTTCTTTGTGCCACGGTTCTTTTCCAAGGGTTTTATTTGAACCGGGTGTAGTTAGTTTTTTTTTGGGGAGTAGGAGCCATTATGTTGTGCTTTGAATTGAAGCAATATCTCTTGACTTGGTTATGCCTTGAGAATAGTGAGTATTTTGGTTGTGACGCTTATGCTCAGTTTTTGACTCTTGTAGAAGTACCTTAAATTGTATTATCTTAACTTTGCTTAATTGCTTTGACTAGAGTGTCTATGAATCCAATCCTGAGTGAGTTATGTGCCATGTGTGTGTAAGGTTTTGCATTATTCAGTGCATTGCATTTGATGCCTAGAACTTGCCCTGTGTGTTTGCAAAGCAAAATAGTAGTGTTGTTCAGTCTTAGAAGTGATATAGGCGTTTTCTTGTTGAGCCAGATATGTATATTTTACCCACCTAATTGTTATGTATCATAGTTAACCTCTTTGAGCCTATAATCCGTTTTCTTTGGCAACCACATTACAAGCCTTACCCATTTGTTTGAATTAACCATCTATTTGAACATTTTCACCTCTCATGAGCACTTGAATTGTTATGAACTTTGTAAAAGTTAAAGTGTGGGGTGGTTGGTTTGGCTTTTGAGTGGAACTAATTGAATAAGGAGAAAGGTGCACTATTTTGAAAAAGGAAGAGCCACTTGAATTGAAAAAAAATATAGTTGGATTGTTGTGGAAAAAAAATCCTTGATAAGTGGTGGCTCTTGACGTAAGTGTGCTTAAAGAAGAATGGGGTAATTTACATTGATATGAAGGTGGAATTTTGGTTTGACATAAGTATAGGGTTTAAATGTTAAAATGTATGTATTAAAGTGCTTAGGGAGGTGTAGTCACTCTTATATCTAAATATATCCTACCCGTCCCGTAGCCTACATTACAACCAAATAAAGTCCTAATTGATCCTAGATTGAATGAGCTCTATTAGTGGAGTAGTACACTACGGGCAAGCTTATGGTGCATCTTTTGTGGCATATGAATGTTATTTCTGAGAGTGAGTGAATTCTTTCTATCTTGAGTTCCTAAGTGTTCTTAAATTTTATTATGTGGAACTGCTCTCTTGTGTTGTGTGAGGGCACTTGATTCATGAAGGAAAGGTAATGTCAGTGACCTCTATGTTAGAGTAATTAGGTGAGTTGTGAATAATGCGTGGCACTTGTGAGTCAAATCTTGAGGTGAAGATGTTACACTTTTGTGCTTAGTCTATTTTAAATACTCTTGGTGTGATGAGTTAGGAGAATTGTTTAAAAAAGTCGTGTCTATAAAAAAAGTGAAGTTTGATTGCTCGAGGACGAGCAATGGTTTAAGTGTG
>NW_017683972.1:0-2899 GCF_001879085.1 Nicotiana attenuata
CTAGGAGAACAATTCATCAGACTAAGATTTTAGATCCTAGGAGAAAATTCATCAGACTAGGTTTTCTATCTTTGGAGAAAGATTCATCAGACTAAGATTTAGATCCTAGGAGGAAGTTCGTCAGACTAGGTTCCCTGTCTTAGGAGAAAGATTCATCAGACTAAGATTTAGATCCTAGGAGAAAATTTATCAGACTATATTTTCTATCTTAGGAGAAAGATTCATCAGACTAAGATTTAGATCCTAGGTGAAAATTCATCAGACTAGGTTTTCTATCTTAGGAGAAAAATTCATCAGACTAAGATTTTGATCCTAGGAGAAAATTCATTAGACTAGGTTGTCTATCTTAGGAGAACAATTCATCGGACTAAGATTTAGATCCTAGGTGAAAATTCATCAGACTAGGTTTTCAATTTTAGGAGAAAAATTCATCAGACTAAGATTTAGATCCTAGGAGAAAATTCATCAGACTAGGTTGTCTATCTTAGGAGAACAATTCATCAGACTAAGATTTAGATCCTAGGAGAAAGTTCATCAGACTAGGTTTTCTATCTTAGGAGAAAGATTCATCAGACTAAGATTTAGATTCTAGGAGAAAGTTCATTAGACTAGGTTTTCTATCTTAGGAGAAAGATTCATCGGACTAAGATTTAGATCCTAGGAGAAAATTCATCAGACTAGGTTGTCTATCTTAGGAGAACAATTCATCAGACTAAGATTTAGATCCTAGGAGAAAATTCATCAGACTAGGTCCCTTTTTGTTATCTTAGGAGAAAAGTTCATCAGACTAAGATTTCTATTTGGAGAAAAATCCATCAGACTAGGGCTTTTCATCCTAGGAGGAGAAAATGTGAAAAGCAATGGCAGCATTTTATGCACGCTAACAAGACAGGCAAGGGCGACGATTTGAGAAACTTCCCTTTTGTCGGCTCTCCTTTTCTTCCTTTTCTTTTCTTTTTTTTTTCTTATTGTTGAACCAACTTTCTTGCACTGCTTTGTTCCAGTTTCAAACAATGAAAACTTGTGAGTTTAAAATGTGGTGGTTAGTTTGTGGCCTTGAACTTTGAGGCCGGCTGCTTCTGCATTTGCCAAGATGACTGATTTCCACTCGAAGACCTTGCTTGTTCCCGATATCCTCTACTTGTTGCATTGCATGAACTGGCATCCCCCAACCCTTATGTCTCATATGAATCCCAAAGCACGTCTATTGCTCCCACTTCGCGTACATGATGTTCTTTCTTGACTTAATCACTGGCCTCGGCCTTGAAGTTGTATTGTTCCTTCACATGCCTTGATAACCGATTCTCACTTGGAGACTTGCTAACCACTTTCCTTAACGCAGAAAATACCTCTGATCTGTTCACCAAACACCCATCATTTGATATGTACAAAACCTTTCATGTTTCAATGAAAATACCTTTGATCCATTCACCCCAACCCTTCATTTGTTGCGTTGTCCATGAATTGACATATACCAAACCCTTGCATTTCACAAGGATCCCAAAGCATGTAGATTGTTGCCAACTCAGTGTGCCTGCTATTTTTCCTGACTTATGACGATTTGATATGCTGGCCAGATACCGTTTTGTTCAATTGGAAAGCTGGTGGCAGATTTTGAAGTCATTTTTCACTTGTTATGACCAAACAGACTCAGGAAGAGGGAGTAAATAAGACAAAAGGAACAGAGTAAAGGATAATGGAAAGAGATGATTCCTAACAAGAAAACTACAACGTAGAAACCTATCGGATGTGGATACCGACTCTGATGACCTTGACATGCACCTGCAGCCTATTCTGTTAAGCAAATCTGATGTTCAGCTCTTGTTGTACCTTTTCACCGTGAAACTGGGCTTCAATGCTCCGCTTATCCGATTTGAATCACAATCCTTTTTCGACTTGTAGTGCCCGAAGGCTTTTCACCATCAAGCCTCTCTCATTTTGGGTCTTTCTCTCATCTCACTATCGCCTTATGGTGCCCGTGAAGGCTTTCACCAATAAGACTTTCTCATTTTGTTTTCTCTCAGCTTTCATCGCCTTGCGGTACCCGTGGGGGCATTTATCATCAAGACTCTCTCATTCATCATTTCCCTTGTTTGGACCAGAGTGTTGCCCTTGATATGGTTCACCTCTACTCGCTTGACCCGGCATCTCTCGAAGATTGATCAGAAGGTCTTTCTTTGGACCGTAATGCAGGCTTTTGGACAGGGTTAGGAAGAAAGGGTATCAAAGGCTCAAAACAATTCAACATGGGCTCAAAATTACAACTTTCGGCATCAGATTTCTCACAACAACCACAACTTCTGCCCCAGTTTCTTTCTTGGGGACTTTTGGATTTTTATTTCGGTGTGACTGAACCTCAGAGAGAGGCTGCCTACGTACCCTTTCGGGATCAAGTCAAACGTAGTTCAGGCCATAAGAATTGCCTTGTTTTGTTGTGATTTTCTCTATTCTTTTTCTTTTCTTTCTCTTCTTTTCTCTCTTCCCCTTTTTTCTTTTTGTTGTTTTATTGTTTTTTTTTCTTTTTCTTTTTCTTTTCTTGTATTTTTTTTTCTTTTTTTTTCTTTTTCTTCTCTTTTCTCTTTTTTTCTTTTTCTTCTCTTTTCTCTCACTTACTTTCCATGCTTGTGTTTACGAATTCTGTCATTGATTCCAAAAGAGGGGTATGAAAGAAAATAAATGAGGCTCAAAGGGGTAACAAAGGATAAAGTGTTTGGATAGCAGAACAAAATGCCTTCGTCATTCCATCTCCAAAACATGCCAAGTACAAACTACACAATTAAACAAACATGAGGAAAACATATGTAACATCTTTTGATTGTGCCAGAATTAATAACCACATCCACACATTTGCCTTCTACATTTGTCAATTACCCATCACCATTGGACAACAATCTCGGTA
>NW_017683972.1:5241-7997 GCF_001879085.1 Nicotiana attenuata
TGGGTGGTGGCGGGGGTGGTGCCTTCCCAGTCATCCATGCCCGATACATGTCTGCCACGTGTTGTCTCAACATCTTTACCTCTTCTACCAACCCGTTGTCCTGTTCAACCAGTTGCTTTCGGGCACCGGTATCAACCCACTCAGTTTTGTTGTTCTCTGCCATTGCCTTTTGCCTTTGTGTTGTAGGGATGAGTTACTTTAAAAACCACAAACCAACCACCTGTCTGAAATGATATGACAAAATGAAACCATCACGTTAGCGTTAGGGCATTTAACAGATAGATAACCGCACATTTGGGGAATGAATGCACCTAAGCAGTTAACCATTTCTATTATGACTTCGCTTGGTTGCATGCGTCATCCCGGCTTTCATTTTTCTTTATTTTCCATGCCTTCCCTCTCATTCTTCCCTCGTGTTTTCCATTGTTTGTTTCTTGCCTTTCCCTTTTTTCTTTTGCTTTTCTCTCTTATTTTTCCCTCTTTTCTTTTCCTTCTTTTTCTTTTGCCTTGGTTTTTTCTTGTTCCTATTCGCTCCTTTCCTCAAAATTGTTTTTCCGCTCTTTTCTTTCCTTTGCTCCCTTTTTATTTTCTCTTGTTTGCTTTTGTTTGGTTTCTTATTTTCTTTTTGTTTTTCTTTTTTCCTCTGTTGTTTTCTTTCCTTTATTGTTTTTCACCTCTTTCCTTTCATTCTTTTCTTGTTTTTCCTTTTTTCATTTAGTTACGGTCGAATCCTATGAAGATTGCCTACGTATCACGACCCCGCGTGAATCAGACCGAGCGTAGTTCTTGCAACTTAAATGCAAAAATAAAGAGATACTTTTTTGGGAATTTTCAATTTTTCATTAATAACAACTACGATTACAAAAGCTACTAGACTATTTGTTTTTTTTCTTCTTTTGCTTGAAAAAAGGAAATTACAAAAACAGACTCAAAAACAAAAATACAGACTCGATTAACTAGGAATACATCAAAGCTTCAAATCCTGGGGCCCGCGGGGCATCATTCGGCATCGTCGCGGGCCTGCGTGCAAGACCCCTTTGCAACTGCTCCAAATCATTCATGACCTGTCGAACAAATATCATCACTGAAGCAAAGAAAGTGGTACAACCCATCCGTTCACCAGCCTGACACTTCATAACAATATAGTTTGCAATGCTTCTTATTCTTTCCCTGATTTGGCCCTTTTCTTGGAGTAGTCGACTTATCTGTTGGGTACGAGCCTCTAGCACCTGAGAATCCTGGAAGTGAAGGTCTTGTAACAATTTCATTTCCTTTTCCATTTTGGCGATTAACCCATAGCATTGTTCCCTCTCGGCCTGAAATTCTTTGTCCCGCCGAGCGGCCTTTTCTTCAAGAGTATTCATTTTCCTTTTCATGTTAGCAATGGTTCCCTCGTAGTTTCTCTTCATTTGTTGTACAAACTGGGCTCTTTCCTCACTCTTCTTTACCCATTGTGCTCGATGTCTTGCCATGTTCCCCTCGAATTTCTCCAATTCTTCCTGGCAGTCCATGACTTGCTTCTTTAACCCTTTTATCAATCTCTCGTTGGATAGACTTCTTTCTTGATTCCTGGCATCTATTTTCATTTGTTGAATTTGGGCCTTGAGAGCTTCATTCTCCTGGGCCAATTTCTTTTTATCACCTTCATCGGCTGCGGCTTACAAGCTGTTTTCGAACCTAAGATCCTGAACCTATTTTTCCAATGCTCCTATTCGGGCCCTGTACTCCTTTTCTTTAGCTAACCAATCCCATTGCACCTGGGCCTCGTTAGTGAATTGTTGTACATGTGGCCTTTTGGCGGGTCTCTCAGGAATTTGAAATCTTTTACCAAACCAGACCAAGTATTTGGGATCTACCTCGCCTCTGGCTCGGTCCTGTACTATAGTCTTAGGCTCAAGGTACCTGCACTCATTCCATATCTTTCGGATTCTGCCTTCAGGGAATGCAGCCTTCGGGCCTAACTCGATGACTTGCCCACTCAGGTCTTCATCATTGTGCACTGTCTGGAATCTTCCAAGTTGTCGCAAAACTCGGTAAGGAGCATAAGGCTGTATGCTTCGAATACCCATCAAAAGAATATAAGAGACCTCTGCTGATGTGTATACAGCTTCAGTAGCAGGAAGCCATCCATAAGCCCATTCAACTTTATCTGCGGTCAGGGATCTTAAGCATGACGACCAGGCCTCAGTACCCTCAGGGAACTCAATACCTGTCACCCGGGTCTCGAATTCTGCAATACAACTCAACCCGATTAAACCGTAGTTCATATAGCCTGTGCGATGACAGAGGTGTTCCTGTATCCACAACTGTAAGAGCAAATTGCAACCTTGAAAGAATTTCACACCTTCCCGACATTTGGTCAAAGCTCGGTATATTTCTGCTACAATCAGGGGAACCACTGTGCTAATAGGTTTTTTCATGGCAACATCTAGCATCCCTACAAGGCCGAGGTCTATGTGACTATCTTTTCTCGGACAAACCACCACTCCCAGAAAGGCTACCATGAAGGCTAATCCCCGTCGGGCTTCCCATTTGTCTTTATTTTCGGCATGTGTCAATCCGGTGTTGGGTTCCTCGAAACCTTTTGGGTTACCATACCGGTGATATAAGAAATGCAATGTACAACACCCTTCCGCCAGGTGCAGGTCTTGAATATCCCGGCTGATGTTCAACAAATCCAGGAACCTATGAAGGGTTACCGGTCGTGGGGCCAATGGGTATCTACCTCGGAGGTTCCCGTTGAGACCCGCTTATCC
>NW_017683973.1:0-1593 GCF_001879085.1 Nicotiana attenuata
TGAAACCAAAATGATAGTTCTCATCTTCTTCACTTTGACCTCTAAATTACTAGTTTTTTTTCCTTGCTTTCACAAGTTTAAATTGCTCCATTTCGTCAAGTTTCATCTTTAAAATATGCCTTTCAACCATGGTAGCATCTTCCATTTCATCAAACAAGTTCTTAAATTTGCCTTTTTTCGAATTTAATAGCATCCCCCAATTCCTCAACTTTTATATTCATAGAGCCCCTTTGAACCATAGTAGCTTGTTCCATGTCATAAACTTTATTCCTTAAATTGTTACTCTCAACTTTAGCAAAGAGGCGCACGATACTATTCTTTCTCGGTGTAGTTTAGCAAACCTATGCTACCCATGAGAAAGAGAGCTCGGATCCCCTCTCAGAAAGCATCCCCTCTCATAAAGCTCTACCTATGTGTTTTTAACTTTGAACCGCTTTTATTATTATTATTTTAAGAGAATTGCAACGTCGTGAAAACATGTCTCGAACCGCGTCACATAAATGCACCCTCGATTTTGACACATTTCGACTTCGTTGAGATTTGGATTTGGGTCACATAAATGTGCACCCGAGTTTAGGAAGGTGAATTATTAAAACAACGCGCCTAAGCAACTACGCGTTTTTAACTTTGCGAGGGCCATGGAAATTTGCTAAATGGCACGCCTCGAATTCTAAGAATTTAAAAGATTAATTAAACGAGGGCCATGCAATTGTCATTTTTGTTTGGCACGGCGCACTTCGAATTATTTTTAAGGGAAAGAATTGTATTTTTTGGAGGCCAACTAAAGATGCTCCTACTTTAGTCTAATTTAAATCAGGTATCACAACCACGTCACGGGAGCCGTACCCGTAGTTGTAATAATTTTGTTGCGTGTCTAAAGCAAGCTACGGATATTTAAAGAATTAATTATTTCCTAATATTCACCAAAGTAACTTTAACAATTAAATTTGCAATGGTGAAAAATGAAGCATCATATGAGATAAAAATATACCCTCCGTTAACGGAATAGCAATTAGCGTGATTCAAACATCTTCAAAGATAAAGTCACATTGAAATCGATTAAAACCCAGATTGTATGAACAAACTTATTCACTTTAACTCATTTAAAAGTGAGTCATGGATTTATGTAGTCAAAAATCAATTAAGGCTTTTGGGTCACGTATGCAAACTGGAAACTTCAGTAGTATCTCACTTACCCATTAAAATCCAAACCCATATTTGGCATCAATGATCATTCCAAAGAGCAACAAAGACGGTGAAAAAGGATAATAAAATGAAATAAAACCACACCTTATCACAAAGGATATCTACAGATTCCAAAGCACAACAACAAGTAAAGTAGCTAAAATAAAATAACAATAATCAAGCATAGAGTAGGCTGAATCCCAAATATTAGTGATAAGAAACGAACCTTTGAAAAAAAAGCAACAAAATCTGAAAACAACGACCAGCAACACGTTAAGCGAAATTAAACAGGAACCTCGCCGGAACTTCAAACGGAGCTCTCGAACGGAACTTAACCACTTCGCGATGGACTAATCGGTGACAACCTCGAGCGCAGAACTTCGACGGGATTAAGGGAGGATTTTGGAG
>NW_017683973.1:4431-7997 GCF_001879085.1 Nicotiana attenuata
TTCGATTGATTGTTACTGATTTTCTTTAATTAAACCTTTCTTCACCTTTTCTGGTTGGATTTATTCATACCAAAACTCAATTTCTAATTTTTACTGGCTGTTGATTGATTGCCTTTCCTTATTTGCACAAACCGTGTTGCTATCAAACTCTTTCCTTAAACAGTTTTCTGTGTATTTGCCCTTCTTGTACTAGTTTGGAAAAGATTTTGATCAAATTCTTTCCTTATTTATTCTGCCCGTTTAAAATCAGAATCCCTTAATTAAAGGGAGACCTTATGTAATTGATTTCAAAACTATTTTCTTACCTTTTTCTTACTTGCTTTCTGCACTATAAAGGGCACGACCTTTCAGCACTTTAAGACACCTTGAGTTCAATACTCTAACACACATTACATACTTTCAATTTCAATACTCTTACGCTTCACCCAACACTCTACTCTCTTCTGAGATATTCTGACTATTTGCTTGCAATTTGTCTTTACAAGACTACTGCTTTTACTTTCTTGTTTCCCTGAAACTGGTGTGTTCTAATTTAAGTTTCAGCCTCATCCCAATGTGTTTATTTCACAGCTTCTATCATCCTGGCTACTTTGCTGTCTATGCTTAGTGTTAAATATGTATGCTGTCCTATTTGCATCCATTTTCTGCTATGAATCCCCATACCCCTATTCCCTCTATGTGCAGCATCCAAATTGTTGTTCATGTCTGTGCTTGATCCTTTAAAGGATCCTAGCTCCCAAACAATGTGGCTAACAGGTTTGTTGGGGTGTGCCAGCACTTCCAATTGTTGGGTATGACCACCAACCTGTCTTGACTTTCCCCTAAACCCCTTTCTACACTTACACTCACTTTTAGTTTCTAAGTTTTGCCCCCCTCCTATGAGCCTTGCTCTAGGGACCTTGTGTTCCCTCTGAACTTGGACATTTGAGGGCTGGCCCTTCCACACTGCACTATAATTCAATTCTGTAATGAATTTGGGTGTAAGCACAGCCCGGAGTTCATGAGTGTCTTGTGAACTCTGACACACCCAGAAATTGAGAAAGGCTTTGGAAATTGGATCTTTGGAGTTGGTTTATTTCATATTTCAGACCTGGAGTCTGAATCAGGCTCTCCTTGGTTGTACTCAAATTTCTGATGTAATTTTACTCTTCTTGATTCGTTCTAGTTTGTAATAATTTTGTAATAACTTATGGGGGTTTTAGTGAAAAGGGAAGGGTCACTGATGTATGCATAAGGGTAGATATCATGCTCTTAGGTGTTTACTTCTGCAATCGTATCATGCTTTCGTTTCTGCATTCTTGAAATCCTGCCCTATAGGTTTTCTGCACTTCTGCATTTTAGAAGTCATGTCTATAAGTTCTGTCTTTCATACATAGATATCATATCAATAGTTCCTGCATTTCTACATGTCATATAGATATCATATCAATAGTTCCTGCATTTCTGCATCTCATATAGAGAACATGTCAATAAGATTCTGCATTTCTGCATCTCATATAGAGAACATGCCTATAGGATTCTGCATTTGTTGCATCTCATATAGAGAACCTGTCTATAGGATCTCTTAAATTCTGCATAAACATCTATCACTAGGCAAACAGTTTATAGGTTTAAATAACAAATTGCCTTCTAGATACCATGCCTATAGGACTCCTGCATCTCTATAAACGTTTTTCAAACCAACCACGCTTCGAAAGCATGCCTATAGGAGTAGCAAGCTGAATCTGAATCGTCTACAAGTCTAAAATCAGTGGTAACGATACCCAATACCCACAGAACTTATGTTTTTCTATAATCAGCAAGCCTTCTTTAAAATCAGTGTACTCCTGCATTATTAGATATCATGCCTATAGGTTTCACCTAGGCAAGCCATTAGGTAATTAGTGAACTGCACCAATCTTTGATAATTACAACCAGCAGGCAGGCCTAATTCGGACTTCTTATCTGAAAATATATGATAAATCAGCCTGCCTTAACGCTTTAAGTTAATTCAGACCATAACCAGTACGTGCAAGACATGCTAAACAATCTACTTTAAGTGAGGAGGCCTGTCTGAGCCTTTTTTAATTGTTATGTGTTTCCCATATCTGCTTTATGTGTTTTTGTTTGTCGCCTTAGAATTTTATCCTTTTAAACTCTGAAAAGCCCCAAATCTCCCTCCCCTTTTAGGACTAGTAGTCCCAAATGCCTCCGGGACTGATAGGATTGGGACGGGTAATAGCACGCAATAAGTAACGAGACTATTCCTCGCTTTAATACCTTAACAGGGTGGGAAAGGGTAGATATGGATATGATGACCACGCGATAACACCACGTGTATAAACGGTTACCGGGTGTTGTGTGGGGTGATCCATATTATTTATAAACCTAGGACCCCCCCCCTTCCCTTTACTTGTCATTCAGAATTTCTTTTTTTTTTTAAAAAGAAACTGCTCAGTTTTCAGCTTCTTTAACTTTTCTTTTAATTCAATTACTTGCATCAATTACGTAAAAACCTTTCTTTTACTTGTTTATTTTCAGAACTTTAAAATAGCTTTCTTCGCAAATTTCAGTTTCTTTTGCTTCAGTTGCTTGCAACCGTTATGTGAAAACTGTCTCGTATTTGTAATTCTTGCTTGTTCACTTGTCATTTGCACTTAAAGTCATAATTGTAGCATGGCCGGGAACCACACTAGTGGATCTTGAAGGGTGCCTAACACCTTCCCCTCGAGATAATTTCAAGCCCTTACTCAATCTCTGGTTTGTCTAAATCAAATTTCTTTAGTGTCCTAAACACTTAATCATTAGGTGGCGACTCTTCAATTGCAAAGCCAATTCCATAAAGGAAATGAGTTGTCCGCCCAAATGTCATAAACCCGATTTCGCGAGAGAGAGGGGGGGCATCGACAGCATGGCGACTCTGTCGGGACTTTTTTAAGGCTTTTACCATTTCATGCTACTTGTGACTTTATGTTTCTTTACATTTCTTTACTTGTTTAAATGCCTTAAGTATTTATTCTTTCTTCTACTATGAAACTAACTTGGCTCTTTGTTTATTTTCTTAATGCTTGCCTTTATCGCTTTCCTTTAATACTGTTGTAAATTATGAGAAACTGTTGTAATTATTACTCTATGAACGTGCAAATACATGACAATTTGTTTAAGTATTGTAACTGCATATTCAACATCATATTCCACTCGTTCCAAACAAAATACCATAGCAACGCTTATAATGAGTGGTTGCGCCCTTCCGATATTATCACCCCCTAAATCCGGCAAAGGCATATTTGCGGTAAAACCAGTCGATCAACGTTGTAGTCGACGGTTCCGTGCCTTTCCCTTTTGAGTTGTCCGCTCAAGGGTACCAGTCTAATACTCCACAGAAACCCTACTCTGTTTAATTGTGCATGCATCATTGTCAAACCTAGCCGAGTCAGTTATGTTGTCCGCATAATGACTCTTCAGGATAGCCTTGTCCAAAGTCCACTGGATTTCCTTGAAACCCAAAAGGACACTACCACGTTCTGTGCATTCATTTGGAGAACTAATGCTTCTATGCTAATTGTTGATATGAAATAGTCGAGTAT
>NW_017683974.1:0-933 GCF_001879085.1 Nicotiana attenuata
TAAAGATTTTGTTCGACTCTTCGGTATGCTTTCAAGTCCGATCTCATAAGACCTCCTCGAGGCATATTCGATCTCATATTCGATCTCATAAGACCTCCTCGAGGCATATTCGAGGTACCCATTCGCCGGAGTGAGGTTTGAAGATGCTCGAGCGAAGCGAGACTGGGGGTCTGTGGCTGACTGATATTGCCCATCGCCATTTAGCCAACAAAGCGGTCAAACCAGTAACCAAGTTCATGCGTCAGTACCACTCCCATTCCTTCGCAAATGGCGCCATAGCCAACGCTGGATGCATAGCAGGCTTAAAACACGACACAAGTAGGACGAGAATCTATTGGGGAATCCCCATCCGCACCCGAATTGGGCACATCCGAACATAAGACCTCCTCGAGGCATATTCGATCTCATATTCGATCACATAAGACCTCCTCGAGGCACATCCGAACATAAGACCTCCTCGAGGCATATTCGATCTCATATTCGATCACATAAGACCTCCTCGAGGCATATTCGATCTCATATTCGATCACATAAGACCTCCTCGAGGCACATCCGAACATAAGACCTCCTCGAGGCATATTCGATCTCATATTCGATCACATAAGACCTCCTTTAGGCTCATAAGACCTCAATGAGGCAACACTTAAACTATAAGACCTCAAGAAGGCTAGTCCAAACTCATAAGACCTTAATAAGGCGACACATAAAACTGTAAGACCTCAGAGGTGAGTTCGAAATTCGTAAGGCCTCGATAAGGCATATTTAACCATAAGTCCTCGAGAAGGACGGGTCCAAATTCGATAAAACTCTCAAAAGAGGTAATACCGGCCTCATCATCGACTTCACTAAATGGCGAAGTATACTCGAATTTGTAAGACCTTAAGAAAAAGGCGTAAAATCGATACAAAACCTGAAGGTCAAATTGTGCCCGAG
>NW_017683974.1:5475-7996 GCF_001879085.1 Nicotiana attenuata
CGTTTTTGTCCCAACTCGGGTTTTTCGGCAAGGTTTTTAACGAGGCAGCAAGAACATCGTGCTACTACAAAGGTATCTAAGGGTAAATCATTGTATACTAGATCACCCTCCGAAGAAGGCGAAGGTCAATAAGAATAAATGTAAGGGTCAAACGGCCAAAGCGAGCCGTGCCCAACTAGCCTGACCTAATCCGCCCGGATCAGTATGATGTATTGACTATTACTGCAATAGCAAAGACTATCTGATGCATATTCACATCATAACCTAAAGATTTGTTCGACTCTTCGGTATGCTTTCAAGTCCGATCTCATAAGACCTCCTCGAGGCACATTCGAACATAAGACCTCCTCGAGGCATATTCGATCTCACATTCGATTACATAAGACCTCCTCGAGGCACATCCGAACATAAGACCTCCTCGAGGCATATTCGATCTCACATTCGATTACATAAGACCTCCTCGAGGCACATCCGAACATAAGACCTCCTCGAGGCATATTCGATCTCATATTCGATCACATAAGACCTCCTTTAGGCTCATAAGACCTCAATGAGGCAACACTTAAACTATAAGACCTCAAGAAGGCTAGTCCAAACTCATAAGACCTTAATAAGGCGACACATAAAACTGTAAGACCTCAGAGGTGAGTTCGAAATTCGTAAGGCCTCGATAAGGCATTATTTTAACCATAAGTCCTCGAGAAGGCGGGTCCAAATTCATAAAATCTCAAAAGAGGTAATACCGGCCTCATCATCGACTTCACTAAATGGCGAAGTATACTCGAATTTGTAAGACCTTAAGAAAAAGGCGTAAAATCGATACAAAACCTGAAGGTCAAATTGTGCCCGAGTTCGAACCCACTCACTCGGGGACTGCTTCGAAGAAACCTAAGGGTTAGACTTCACCCGAGCTCGAATCAACTCACTCGGGGACTGCCTTGAGAAAACCCAAAGGTCGAAGTTCACCTGAGTTCGAATACATTCACTCAGAGACTATTTCGAAAAATATAAAGGACTACCATCGTTCCAAAAAGATAAAAGGCAAAGTAATAACAAGATTGAAAAAGGAGCAATAAATGGCAAAGGGCAGTGTTGCATAAAAAAGCTCGCTACCGGAGCAATTACATAAGAGGGGAAAACAAAACAAAGCCTAGCCTATTCCCGGAGTCAATCGGAGCCATCCTCGAATTCTTCGGGGAACGTCGCCCTTCTCGAAGCGTCCTCAGCTTCGGCGGCTTTGGCGACGTCCGATGCAAGATCGAAACCGCGACGTTGGAGTTCGGTAAGAACTTCAAGCCGGGCCTGACACTTCGCATATTCGGCTAACATTCTTGACTGCTGGTTGGCCGCATCAGCATCGGCCCTATATTGGGCCACCATATCGTTGGCAGTCTCCTCGGCTTGGGAAACTTTAGCCTCAGCTTCCCGAAATCGATTGGTCCATAGCTCAATTTCAAGGACTCGAGCCTCATTGGCCAACGTCAAGTCCGCAACCTCTTCCAGAAGGGAAGTCTTCTCCGACTCCAACTGTTGCACCCGGGCTTCCAGTTCGGCTTTGTTCTCATCAAGTTCGGCTCTGCTCTCGTCAAGCTCGGCCTTAACCCGATTAAGCTCGGCTTGCACTCCCCTCAGCTTACAACCGAGCTCTTTCTTTGCTTCCTCCAGCCGGATAGCACAGGACGCGTGCTCTTTATTCAAAAGGTCCAATCCGGTCCGGCTTTCTAGCAGCTTCTCTTCAAGGACCCGGCGCCCCTCTCGCTCCGCCTCCATTTTGTCCTTGATTCGGAGGAACATCGAGTGATATAGCACCGATGCCTGCAAAGAAAAAGTCTAAAGAGTCAGTACTGAGTCACAAGGCAAAAATATTAGAAATAAAGGAAGAAGCAAATACCTTGAGCTGCGCCTGCTGGGCTTCGTTGAAAAGGCATGTCCAATCTACAGCCTCGGTTGCAGCCCGGTCTTCCTCCGTCATCAGGTGATGAAGGTAGCTTGCAACCCCGACCGGGGGCCCCAGAGCCCGGACGTCTTTGGGGATAGCAAAAGTTACTATCCTGTTACAGTCCGGGTCCAGGCTCGGAGCTGGAAACCTATCAACAAGCTTGTTGACGGCCGAAGTCCCACTTGATTCGGCCTGAAGGTCTTTCCGGGGGATTTCGAGCCCGAAAGTGTTGGCGGAGGGTACCCCATCAAAAAAGGTCTCGAAGCTACCTCCCATCATCGGGATGTCGTCCGGCAGCTGCCCCCAAGTCGAGGAAGATGGGGGGGACGTAACCGGGTGATCGGTACCCGGGGATGCCCGCGCAGGGGCCGAGGGTTCACTAGCATCCTCAACCCTCACGTCCTCGGGAGGAGCCTCAACTGGATCGACCACCGGCTCAGGGTCCGGTCGAATGGATCGGTGGCGGACGAGCTCCGGCTGCTCCTCATCGTCATCCTCTTTGTCATCCTCTTCCTCGGAGGACAAGACGATTTGGCTTTTTGGTTTGCGGGCGGCCCTTTTTGTCCGCTTAGCCTTCCTTTG
>NW_017683975.1:0-4900 GCF_001879085.1 Nicotiana attenuata
ATCCATCCTGGATATGAGATAAGTAGTATAGGCACAGAAATAATGCCTCAATTTCTGAGCTACCCAAGTCAGAGCACAACAGGTGCGCTCCAATAGAGAATACCGGGCCTCGTACGGGGTGAACTTCTTACTGAGATAGTAGATGGCTTGCTCCTTTCTCCCCATTTCATCATGTTGTCCCAGAACACAACCGAATGCTCCATCCAAAATCGTGAGATAAAGCAATAGAGGTCTTCCTGGCTCGGGAGGAACCAAGACTGGCGGCGTTGACAGGTATTCCTTGATTCTGTCGAAGGCTTTCTGACAATCGTCGGTCCATCTAGTAGCAGCGTCTTTCTTCATCATTTTAAAGATGGGTTCACAAATGACTGTGGACCGGGCTATGAACCGGCTGATATAGTTGAGTCTTCCCAAGAAACTCATCATGTCCTTCTTGTTCTTTGCCGGTGGCAATTCTTGAATGGCTTTGACCTTTGATGGGTCCAATTCTATCCCTCGACGGCTCACGATGAAACCCAGTAGTTTTCCGGCAGGAACCCCGAATGCACACTTGGCGGGATTCAGTTTCAGATTATACCTTCTCAGTCTGTTGAAGAACTTTCTCAGATCTTCCATATGATCAGTGGCTTTCTTGGATTTGATGATGACGTCGTCCACATATACCTCGATCTCCTTGTGTATCATGTCGTGGAAGATGGTAGTCATGGCTCTCATGTAGGTGGCGCCAGCATTCTTCAACCCAAACGGCATCATTTTGCAACAATACATCCCCCACGGTGTGATGAAAGCCGTTTTCTCTGCATCTTCCTCATCCATCTATATCTGATGATATCCGGCGAAACAATCAACAAAAGACTGCAACTCATGCTTGGCGCAGTTGTCGATAAGAATGTGTATGTTTGGCAAGGGGAAGTCATCTTTGGGACTGGCCCGGTTGAGATCCCGGTAGTCGACACAGATTCTAACCTTCCCGTCCTTCTTTGGTACTGGCACGATGTTGGCTAACCATGTTGGATACTCTACCACTTTGAGAACCTTAGCTTTGACTTGCTTAGTAACCTCTTCTTTGATTTTCAAACTCATGTCGGGCTTGAATTTCCTGAGCTTTTGCTTTACCGGTGGACAAGCTGGATCTGTTGGCAACTTATGAGCTACAATGGCCGTGCTGAGACCAGTCATATCATCGTACGACCAGGCGAATATGTCCTCATATTCTTTTAAAAATTCTGTATATTCTTCCTTCTCTGATGGCGACAAGTGAACGCTGATGCGAGTTTCTTTGACGTTCTCTGTATCTCCCAAATTAATGACCTCAATTTCTTCCAGGTTAGACTTAGGTCTATTCTCAAAATTCTCAACCTCTCTGACGACCTCTTCAGGTATTTCATCTTCTTCTGAGTCTATATCCTTTTGTTGCGTTGTTTCGTTGCAAGTCACAGTCGTTGGTTCATCGTCAAGATAAGTAATAGTAATGCTGTATAAAATAGAGTAAATGATAGAGAAAATAATAAGCGAGATATATGATAAACGGAAATGCTTTGTCTAAATTCATAATTGTTTGAAACGTCGGAGCTCTTTTCAAAATTAAAGACAATGCGGAAAGGAAATTAGCTAGTAAAAAGTAAAATGAGATGCATGGTGCTTTTGTTTAGCCTTGCTACCCCAAAGCCTTCTGGGCCCCGACGGTTCTGATTGACCAGTTGCTGAGGCGGTCCCCTCTGTTCACAGCTTGTATGGAAGGGCCTTCCTCCCCTTCCTCCTCGAAAAGAACACAACAGTCCATATCATCATCCTCCAGGAACAAATTCTTCATGGCCGTTAACGCTTCATCTTCTTCTGACCCATATATAGTATCTGCCGGTTGGAAGGTCTGTTCCAGGCTAGGTATCGGAAACTCCAATGGATAGTAGGGGCCGCGCCATGGTGGCGACCAGTTCTGGAATTCTTCCCAAGTGTAACCATACCCTAAGCCAAAGGTAGTGCCATGCTTCTTCAGTTTGATGGGCTTAGTGATCCCATGAAGATTTTTATCAAGTCCCTTTCCAGGCTCGTACCCGCACCAATTCAGGATACTTTCGATCTTGTTGTCCCACCACTTGTCTTTTTCTACAGTGTTGACCCTTTCGATGTGGTGGTATGTCTCTCCGCCTATTTTCCTTATACCCCCGATCATTGGGATAGTCTGGCGACTATATATGGGGTTACTACCATCGCCATGAATGATCACCTCTTGGTGATTCCATTCAAATTTTACCGCCTGATGCAGGGTCAATGCTACGGCTCCAGCAGCGTGGATCCAGGGGCGTCCCAACAGCAAGTTGTAGGATGTCGGGACGTCTATCACTTGGAAGTCGACGTCGAACCATGTTAGCCCCATTTGCAAGCACAGGCTGATTTCTCCAATAGTAGATCTCTCGGATCCACCAAAGGCTTTGACATTGATAGCCCCATCTTTGATCTCATGCAGGCTTTTTCCCAAGGTTCTGAGAGTTATCAGCGGATAGATGTTGAGGCTTGATCCTCCATCAATCAGGACTCTAGTGATGAAATAATCTTCACATTGCACGGTGATGTGCAGTGCCTTGTTGTGGCTCAAACGTTCTGGCGGCAACTCATCTTCGTGGAAGGTTATTTTATGGCTCTCCAGCACTTGCCCCACCATATTCGCCATTTCACCCCCGGTTATATTGCTGGGCACATAAGCTTCACTCAGTATCTTCATTAGGGCATTTTTGTGAGCGTCAGAGCTCTGTAGAAGAGCTAGGATAGAGATCTGTGTTTTGTTCAACTGCTCAACGACCGAGTACTCCTTAGCCTGTATTTTCCTCCAAAGATCGTCGGGCCCAGTTTTAATAGGCCATCCCGGGGCTTGCTTACTGGACTCGGCTAGGTGCTCTAGAGTGTAAACCCTTCCTGTTCTAGTCATTTCTTGTGCGGAAATCGTTTCTCCTGTCTTGGTCTTTCCTTTCCTCCTAGCTTCGGCAGTGTAATCCCATGGTATGGCATTTGAGTGGAATGGCTTATGTCAGTCATTGCCACCGGAATAAGCACCCTAGGTGGTAACACAACAACTTCAAAGGGTGCAGGTGCTTTTAGAACTCTAAATTCGACCTCAATTGGCCCGGGCGCCTTTGCAGAAGGAGGCGCTACAAATTCGAGAGGTATAGACATGTTTACTTCATCGGTCCTGGAGGGCTGATTCTGCACAACAATTGGGTTAAGGGTAACCGCTGGTTTCTTTGGTTCATCCCCTTCCGCAATCAAACCTATCGACCCTTTAGGGTCCCAATCATCCTCGATCTCGATCATATGAATGTCTCCACCTTTGTGGTCAGGCAGGGGGTTATTACGAACATTAGGAGCAAGCTCCTTTGCTACAATGACCTTATTGTCGATCAGGGTCTGAATCTTGTCTTTCAACGAACGGCACTCGTCAAGGGTGTGTCCCTTCATGCCGGAGAGATACGCACAGGTCTTGTTGGGGTTGACCCACTGGGAGGGATTTTCTGGAGCTTTGGCTGGGATAGGAGTGACGTAACCAGCAGCTTTAAGTCTTTCATATAGCTGGTCAATCAGTTCAGCGATGGCTATGTATTATCTGGGAGGTTTGCGGTCAAAATTTGGTCTGGGTCTTGGAAAATATTGACGGGTGGGTGGTGATTGGTAGTGAGAGGGTTGAGCGTTATAAGCTTGGTAAACAGGAGCTGGTTGAGAGTATCTGGGTGAGGTGGGTTGATATGTGAGAGGTGGAGAGGATTGTTAAACGGGAGGTGGATAGGAGGGTGTGGGTGCTTGGTAATTCGGGATGGACTGATATGTAAGTGGAGGTGATGGGTAAGTGTGGTATTTTGGTGGTGATTTGGCTCCCTGTGCGACCATCACGGTACTTACATCTTTCTTCTTGGACGCGCCACCAGTTTGTAAAGCCTTATTGGTGGCTTACAATGCTTCAAGATTTGTAACCATACCATTCTTGATGCCCTCTTCGATTCTTTCTCCGAGTTTGATGATATCAGAGAACTTTTGACCCTCGATCAACATCAACCTCTCGTAATATTGGGGATCCTGAGCCCGGACGAAGAATCTATTCATTTTTTCTTCTTCTAGGTCCGGCCTGACCTTTGCAGCTTCTGACCTCCAACGAATAGCATACTCGCGGAATGTTTCGGTGGGTTTCTTCTTCAAATTCTATATGTAGAATACATCTGCTGCGTTCTCTGTATTAAACCAGAATCTATCCATGAAGTCTGATGCCATACCTACCCAACTCGTCCATTTCTTGGGGTCTTGACTGATGTACCAGGATAGTGCATCTCCCTTTAAGCTCCTCATGAAGAGCTTCATACGGATCTTCTCATCTCCTCCGACCCCACTAGCTTATCGCAATAGGTCCTCAGGTGGACTCTGGGATCTCCTATTCCATCAAACATTTTGAACTTGGGAGGTTTGTACCCCTCCGGGAGTTCAACATCTGGTTGAATGCACAAGTCCTCGTAATTCAATCCTTCAATTCCTTTGTTACCTTCTACACCCTGAACTCGACTGGTTAATTTCTTGAGATCTTCCGCTAAGTTCCTGATGAGGGAGTCCTTGTCATCAGACTCAGGTGCATTTGACATGGGTTGGGCGTAGTGGGGTACAATATCCACGTAAATAGGAGTGTTGTGGAAATGGTCATTTGTGGTGTTCAGTGGATCGAGAATGAGTAGTGGGGTGTTATTTGGAGCATGGCATGTGTTACAGGTATGAGTGGGTTGTATCTATGGTTGCGGGGTGTTTTGTGGAGGTGCGGGATTTTGGGTGTTGACATCAGGAGCGGTGAGGGAAAATGACAGGTTTGCCAAATTCCGAACCTGATCCAGTTCTTCTCGAAATTTCAACAGCTTTTGTTCCAGTTGTG
>NW_017683975.1:6975-7996 GCF_001879085.1 Nicotiana attenuata
ACTTCTAATCCTAAAAGGAAAGAAAGGGATGGAGGCCTTTGTGGAGTTTAAAGGATAAAATTCTAGCTCGACATTCAAAACAAGTATCAAATGAAAGGAAGAATAAACAAGCCAATAAGGCTCAAATAAACCCCAGAAATCAAATAATCATATAGTTTAGCATGCCCTGACAAATACTGATTTGGTCTTAGATTAAAATTAAGCAGTGAGCGGACTGGTTCAACACATATATTTAGACAGAAAGTCTGCATTAGGCAACTCGGATACAGTTGTCAGAGATTAAGGCACTGAATTAATCGCGAGTTGATTTAGGAAAGTACCGATTTTAGAAGATGATTATGCAGAAGAGTTTTGAAGAAAAAGGGTATGCTGCAGACGTTTAGGAACTAGTTCAAAAGGGAAAACAAACTGCCTAATTGTGGTTAAACACAAAAAAAAGTTTTGAAAATTCCAGAAGGGACAGAGTTATCTAAAGAAAAGAGTGAGTTGCGGAACTAATTTAAAACGACGAGTTCAAAAGACAGGAATTGAGTTGGAAAACACGTTTAGGCAGAATATTAGAAAGAAGGAGTTTCAGAAAAGATATGCCAGTTAAAGAAGTAGATTTTAGGGAAAAGTATACACTAATTTGAAACAAGTTTTATTAGAGACTACATTTTGGAAAACATGTACTGACTTAGGCGTATAAGAAACGGCTAATCAATTGCTACTGCTGTTAAACAGGCTAAGCGAGTTTGATTCAAAAGAAGCTCCTATGGACATGATATCTACAAGTTATTGATTACCGAACTTGTTAATAAACTTGTGGACGGTCTTGTTTAATTAATCCTAAAGTTTGCCTAATGTCATGCGTATGCACATCCTATAGGCATTGCATCTATAAATTTGCAGAAAATTAACTCCTATCGGCAGGATTTCTATATGCGTAATTGCAGAAAGTGAGTGTTAAGTCCTATAGACATGCTTTCTATGTGATTAAACGGTCCTATAGGCAGGATCTCTAGATGGTTAAATAATAAAG
>NW_017683976.1:0-5134 GCF_001879085.1 Nicotiana attenuata
CAATAGAAAGAATAAGGGAGGTTTGTGATGATTTTTCAATCTTTTCTACTAGGTAATCTAGTATCCTTATGCATGAAGATAATGGGAGATGCAACTGTCAGATATCGCAGGGTGCGGAGGTTCAGGATTGAATCAGTATTTCTAATGTTGGCGGTTCGAGAAAGATGACCTTCGGAAAGGTTTAAAGTTAGTAGCGATTTGTGGACTCAAGTACTATGAAGATAGATTTTGTTAAGGCAACAACCGGGCAGCAAAAGATGAGAAATGCGTGCGGGAAGTGTCAGGCGGAGTTTTAAACTTCTAAAAGGTCAGGTATATGAAGCAAAGTTCAGGTAGCTGATTAAAGAAGTGAGTTTGCCCAAAGTGGGAGAGCGGCGGATGTTGCATATGGGCTTGGTGGTAGGGTGGTTACGCATCTTAAGGAAAGTCTGGAGTGATTTGGGAATTATTGTGGCTGGCGATTGAAGCCTACGGATCTAATTTGAAGTAGGGGTTCTTGTGTGGCAGGAGATTTAACATAACGGAAAGGAGCCGCTTAAATGAAGAAGGATGCAGTATAACTTTGAATTGGAAAGACGTTGCCGTACATTTAAATGATGTCCACGAGGGGCAAATGGACCTGTGCAGCTGGAAAGTGGGCTCAGACTCAGGATGGGGTATCGATGTCGTAATGATTGTACCCCGTGCAGCAGCGCTGGGAGATGTCGGGAGTGATTCCTACGAGTAGTTCATCCCTGTGAGCAGGTTAGCGATCGCGTGGTTGGCGAGCTTCTGCGAAGCATTCTATTGGTTATACAGCGAAGGGATCGGTCGTGCAAAATGTTGATGATTCTGAGTATGAAAAGGGGGGTTTCTACAGTGAGATGTCGAGCATGTTGGCAGTGGATTGCGCAAGGAATATGTCAATAGGAGAAAGGATCCTGGTAAGTTCCAGAGTTGTGTAATAGTGGCTTCGAGCTAAGTGGGAGAGTCCCACCGCCTATGATGGGGTTGCATGGTTAATTACTTGCGAGGTTTCTGGTGATTAACATATTGATGGGTTATTTCAGCTACGAGAAAAGACCACAAGTGGTAATTTGAGCAAAGGAAATTATTAAAGGTGGACTATCGTCGGCTTTATTGGCCCATGTTCAGACTTGGGGAAGGATTCAGGATTGCGCCTTGTAAAGGTGCGGGTTCCGAAGGAAGTGATTCCGCCTGGTGCCTCGACGAGAGGGTATTCATGTGTTATAAGATTTATGGAGTTGATTATATTCGAGACCCAGTCAGAGCGGGTGGCTCTCAGTAACGGCCCTAACCGATTCAAAAGAGGTAAAGTATGGTGCCTAATGATTTCGAGCCTATAAGTACAGTTAAGAATCAAGCTTGCAGTAGCTTATGAGTGGAGGCTCAGAATGTTCTATGATGTGTTGACTTGCAGTATAGCACTTGAGAGAAAGATGAGAAAGGACTTCGGATTCGTAGAAGGATTAGCAGAATGGGCATATCAGTTGGGGGTGCGAATATGCGCGCAAGGAAGGTATGAAGTGGTTCGCGGGATTCGGGACAGCATAGTCTCGTGATTCGAGGTCACTCGAGATGGGTGCAGATGGAGTATGTGATGTGTTGGATGGAGTTATTATTATCTCTTAGGCAATCATGGATAAACCGGAAGAAGGTAGATTGATTAGCCATAGTTGAATTTGGCATATTGGTGTTAGTGATCAGTTCCTTCAGCGTGATCGAGTTATGCGAGTGATTTGTGATGGTACGTATCAGGCTTGTCAGCCGCCGCAATTGATGTTATTCAGAAGCATTCTATTGTTATGGCTTGTTATGTGGAAACAGAATTTCCGGAAGGGCAATGGTGGCTTATGCCACTACTTAGAGATTTGTATATTCTACGATTCTGGGAATTCACCTGTGTGATACTATGGATCTCCTGAAGTGAGTTCAGTGAAAAGCTTTTATGTGACGAAGTATTAACCTATTAGTGGTTCCGAAGCTATGATCAAAAACGAGTTCTATCGTATACTGGCATGTTAAGTGCAGTGAGTGGTATGGAATTTGCAGTGAAGATCAAGGTAGCGGCTCGGTGTGGACAAGGATGTCACGAGCTCAGATGAGCAGGAAAGGAGTTTCGATGTTTAAGGTAAGTTGGTATTGTCTTCAGTGTCACCTGAGATTGGTGTTTTGTAAAAAGGGGCTTGTGTCATGGTTAATGGTTCTTGATCGCTTTTCAGCGTTAGTGCGGTCGGTGGTTTGGAGGTACGACCCAGTTATTTGTTATGGTAGGTTATGGGGGTGTGTCCCACAAGAAGATTGCATAAGTATGGAGGTTGTGATGATATCGTTAAGTTGAGAATATGTGCCTGGAAGGCACTCAGTTACTGAGTTGCGGACTGTGGATGAGCACTCCGGTTATGATGGTTGTCCTTGTGTGATATGAGAAGAGGGAAATTTGTATGGACCTTTGAAAGGTTATTGGCTTAGTTTGATATGATCAGGATCGACTTGAGGTCGGTGGATGAATTTAAATGTGAATATGGGCTCTATGTCAGGACAGTTGCGTTCATTTAAGTAAAGCGTTCCTTATGGAGGAGCAGTCGGGGTGTTATTTGTCGTCAGCTATTCTGTGCAATGATATATATATATATATATATATATTGCGCCGTATGAGTTGTGAGACGGCTTGGTAAATTTCATATGTGTTGAGATTCCGCGTAGCGAAGATGTATATGAGCAGGATGGCTCTTGAGATTCAGATTGTATATCGCACCTCAGTTGTGCTTGAGTTTTGTAGCTTATGGCGCTATATGTTCCCTCAGGGATGTTATTATGCATCTAGCATGCATATGACCGATATTCGGTATTTTGTAGTGAGCAAATTTGGCTCGATATGCATCTCCTTATGTGAGATCTATGTGTGGATCGGGTGGCACGCCGCCATGGTTATGTTGTGTGGATCGGGTGGCACGCCGCCATGGTTATGATTGATCGGATCGGGTTGCGCGCCGCAACAGTGTGAAGCTGAGTACAGATCCCCGTATCTGTTTTTATGTGTTTTGTTTCCTATTTTATGAGGAAAGCTTATATTAGCTGTATGCCCGCGTCGCATATATGATCCGCGAGCGGGGTGTTTGTTAATTAAGTCCACCGCGTCGCATGTATGATTCGTGAGCGCTGTAGTTGAGTTTCCTTCTCAAAGTTTGCTTTCCTTTATATCGCGTTCGTTATGGTAGCCTATTGGCACATTGTAGCATCATATGGGACTTTTGGTCATGTCGGGGTGGCTTATTGCCTGAGCAGTTCGTACTGGGTGAGACGAGATCATTGGATTTAGGATCAGTGCAATCTGACTATATGAAGTACATTAAGGAGCTAAGACCATTATTTGGTTCAGAATGAGGTGATGGTTATTGTCAGGAGTATAGACCCAAATGATTGGTTGATTCGGCAGTTGATCATGAATTTTCGCACATCTCTTCCGTTGTGGCGGTATTGCAAGAGTTAGAGTAAGACCTGTGTATGTCATGGGGTGCAATGGGAGCATCAGATTCGGGAAATGTCAACTAAGTTGATCAGAAAATGTTATTGTGGTCCGGTGAGTGAAATGATGCAAGGTGTGAATTCAGCAAAGTTATGCAGTCATGTTTGGGTACAGCGTGTGGTGATTGATACGGTGCTCGTATGTCGGAAACAGGCCTGACAGAGAATTTCGGATGTTGGAATTAGGCTCTAAGGCCTATCTGCTTGAATAAAAGGAAATATCTTCAGAATTGATCAAGCAAATGCACTCAACTGAGTTGTGGTAGCACGGGAAGGTGCATGAGAAGTTAACCGGCGATTTCAGACTACTTCAGTGTAGTTCTGAGCACGTTCGAGGATGAACGTATGTTTAAGTGGGAGAGAATGAAATGACCCGACCGGTCGTTTTGAGTCCTAGCGCTCCGTTCAGCAGTCGGAGGCCATGAACAGCTTCATTTCAGGCATTATGACTTGTACGCGTGGTTGGAATTGAATTTTGGGAAGTCCAGAGTTGAATTGGCAGGAGAATTCTCATTTCGGAAGCTTAAAGTTGAAAGAATGAACTAGGATTGGATTTTTGAGTAAACGACCTCGAAATCGGGATCTGAAGGTTCCAGCAGGTTCGTATGATGATTTCAGACTTGGGCGTTTGCGCGGTTCGGGTTTTGGATAACCCGGGAGCGTTTTGGCGCCTATTGTGGAAGTTAGCATTTTTGAAGAATTTCATAACTTTGGCTTGAAGTGCATTTCAGTGCTACGGATGTCCATTTGGGATTCCGAGTCTGTGAATAGCTCTGTATGGTGATTCTGGAGTTGGGAGCGCGATCGGAAGTGAATTCGGAGGTCCGTAAGTCATTTTGGAGCCATTTGGCTAAAGATAGAAATTTGAAGGTTTTTGAGAAGTTTGACCAGAGGTGGACTTTTTGATATCAGGTTCGGAATCCAATTCCGGAAGTTGCAGTAGGTCCGTAATGTCGAATATGACTTGTGTGCAAAATTTGAAGTCAATCGGACGTGATTTGATAGGTTTAAACGTCGAAAGTAGAAGTTTGAAGTTCTAAAGTTCATAAAGCTTGGATTGGAGGTCGATTGATGATTCTAGCATTGTTTGATGTGATTTGAGGCCTCAAGCAAGTCCGTAATGTGTTTTGGGACTAGTTGGTGCGATTGGTCGGGGTCCCGGGGGCCTCGGGTGGATTCCGGGTGGTTAACGGATCGAATTTGGGGTAAAAGCTGCTGCTGTTTTGCTGGTATCTGGTTTCCTTCTTCGCGAACGCGAAGGGAGTCCCGCGTTCGCAAAGAGGAAGATGGAAGGCTGCTGGTGTTAGCCTTCGCGAACGCGAGGTGAAGGACACAAACGCGAAGGAGTCGAGCTGGTTACTACGCGAACGTGAGGAGGAGATCGCGAACGCGTAGAAGGAAAAGTTGGGCCTGAGTCAGTGGCCTACGCGAATGCGAGGCCTAGAACGCGAACGCGTAGGGTTCGGGGAGCTGGCCTTCGCAAACGCGGGCTTTGGGTCGCGAACGCGATGAAGAGTTTTTGGGGATGAAGCAGGTTGTGCTTCGCGAACGCGAGGGCTTTTCCGCGTTCGCGAAGAAGGGCAGTGCTGGGCAGTGACTTGTTTTA
>NW_017683976.1:7227-7995 GCF_001879085.1 Nicotiana attenuata
CTAGTGCTTAGAGAAAAAATAAATCAGTACCTATATTTTTTCTTTCTAACTTTTTGACTTTTTCTGGTCTACAGGAGATTCAATTGCCTTTCTTTATGTTAGAAGAGAACTAGGTCTGCACAATTTTCATGAGTTACTGCATTATCACCAATGCTTGTTGCATTACCATCTTGTTTAGTAATTTCTGTCCTCATGTGAATTATTAGAGTCACCAATGAACTTTGTTTCTAAGAACTCAACATCTTTAGATTCCACAATATACGTAGACTCAATGTCCAATAATCTGTATGCCTTTGAGTTCTTAGCATATCCTACAAATATGCTTTTAATTCCTCTAGGTCCTAACTTAGTCCTTTTAGGATCTGAAATTCTATAATAGGCTAAACAGCCCCATACCCTTAAGAAATTTAGGTTAGGATTTCTTCCTTTCCATAATTCATATGGTGAAGCCTTAAATTTCTTTTAAGGAACTCTATTATGCACAAAACAAGCCGTTAACAAAGCTTCCCCCCACAAATTCGTTGTTAACTTTGCATGTAAAAGCATGGCATTAACCATATCTACCAACGTTCTATTTTTTCTTTCAGCAAGACCATTTTGTTGTGGGGTATACGGTGCACTAACTTGGTGAATCAAACCATTTTCTTCACAAAATACAGAAAATTCATTGGAAAGATATTCGCCTCCTCGATCACTGCGTAGGATTTTAATCTTCTTTTGCAATTGATTTTCAAATAATGCTTTGTATCTTAAACGTATCAAATGCTT
>NW_017683977.1:0-2358 GCF_001879085.1 Nicotiana attenuata
ATTCAAAAAGTTCATAGATATGATGAAAAGCCTTACAATCAATGTGCCTTTGGTAGAGGCACTTGAACAAATGCCGGGCTATGCAAAGTTCATGAAGGATTTGGTCACAAAGAAGCGTTCCATGGATTGTGAAACAATAAAGATGACTCACCAAGTCAGTGCGATAGTGCATTCTATGGCCCCGAAACTTGAAGACCCTGGAGCTTTTACTATTCCATGCACTATCGGTAGTGTGGAGTTTTCTAAGGCCCTTTGTGACTTAGGGGCTAGCATTAATTTGATGCCTTATTCAGTCTTCAAGACTTTGGGAATTGGGCAACCTAGGCCAACCTCAATGAGACTTCAAATGGCGGACCAGTCGATGAAGCGGCCTTTGGGTATAATTGATGCCGTACTTGTCCGGGTGGACAAATTAATATTGTCGGCCGACTTTGTCATATTGGATTGTGAAGTGGACTTTAAAGTCCCGATTATTCTTGGGAGACCTTTCCTAGCAACGGGGAAGGCATTGGTTGATGTTGAAGCGGGTGAGCTAACTTTCCGAGTGGGAGATGAAAAGGTGGTTTTCCATGTTTGCAAATCCATGAAGCAGCCCAATAGCACCGAGGTGTGCTCATTTATGAACATAGTCACAGCTGTGATTGTGGATGACACAAGTGCCATGATCAACGTGGAGGATCCCCTTGAGGCTGTGCTGTTAAATCTTGATGTCGATGATGATGCAAGCAGAGTGGAGTGTGTCAATGCATTACTTGGGATGGGCTCTTATTCCTATAAGCCGAGAAAACTGTCTTTGGATCTTGAAAATCGGAAAACTCCACCAACAAAACCATCAATTGAGGAGCCACCGGTGTTGGAGTTGAAGCCACTTCCTCCACACTTCAGGTATGAATTTTTGGGCTCTAATTCAACTCTTCCAGTTATTCTTTCTTCTTGCCTTACTAACTTGCAGGTTGAGGCCACTATGGAGGTGCTTCAAAGGCGAAAAAGGGCAATAGGATGGACTCTGGCGGACATTCGGGGAATAAGCCCTGCATTTTGCATGCATAAAATTATCTTGGAGGATGATGCAAGGCCTTCCCTAGAACATCAAAGGAGGCTAAATGAAGCAATGCAAGAGGTGGTGAAGAAAGAAGTGATCAAGTGGCTCGATGCGGGTGTGGTGTATCCAATTTCCGATAGCTCATGGACTTCTCCGGTCCAATGTGTGCCAAAGAAAGAAGGGACGACGGTGGTGACCAATGACAACAATGAGCTTATTCCCACTCGAACCATTACCGGGTGGAGAGTTTGTATGGACTACCGGAATCTCAACAAGGTGACCCATAAGGATCATTTTACCTTGCCATTCCTCGATCAAATGCTTGATCGCCTTGCGGGACGAGCGTTCTATTGTTTTTTGGATGGGTAGTCGGGCTACAATCAAATCTTAATTGCCCCGGAGGACCAAGAGAAGACCACTTTACATGCCCCTGTGGTACATTTGCTTTCTCCCGGATGCCATTCGGGTTGTGCAATGCTCCGGCGACCTTCCAACGTTGCATGATGGCTATTTTCACCGACATGGTGGAAGACATATTGGAGGTCTTTATGGATGACTTTAGTGTGGTTGGTGACTCCTTTGAAGAATGCTTGGTAAATTTGGATAGAGTCTTGGCCCGATGTGAAGAAACTAACCTCGTTCTCAATTGGGAAAAATGCCATTTTATGGTTGAAGAAGGTATAGTGTTGGGTCACAAGATTTCTAAGCATGGGATTGAGGTAGACAAGGCTAAGATCGAGGTTATTTCAAGGCTCCCTCCCCCCACTTCTGTCAAAGGGATGAGGAGTTTTCTTGGGCATGCCGGGTTCTACCGGCGGTTTATCAAGGACTTCTCGAAGGTTGTGAATCCCCTTTGCAAGTTGCTAGAGAAAGATGCCAAGTTTGTTTTTGATGAAAAATGCATGGAGGCCTTTGAACTTTTAGAGCACAAGTTGACCACTACCCCTATCATAACCGCACCTAATTGGAGTTTCCCTTTGAACTAATGTGTGATGCTAGTGACGTTGCGGTGGGGGCGGTGTTGGGTCAACGGGTTAACAAAATGTTCTATCCCGTGTATTATGCAAGTAAGACTATGAATGAAGCTCAACGAAATTATACGGTGACGGAGAAGGAGTTATTGGCCATTGTATTTGCCATGGAGAAATTTAGACCATATCTTATGGGGGCCAAGGTGATTGTGCACACGGACCATGCCGCACTTAGGTATTTGATGACCAAGAAGTATTCCAAGGCAAGATTGATGAGATGGGTGTTACTTCTTCAAGAATTTGACTTAGAAATAGTGGACCGGAAGGGAAGTGAGAACCAAGTTG
>NW_017683977.1:5184-7992 GCF_001879085.1 Nicotiana attenuata
AACTAGGAAAGCTAAAGAGTGGGAAGATAGATTTGTGAGCCAAGTGGCTTACCATAAATTTAGGGAGTGGTGGCCCGTGAGGCATTTAATACCGGAGAGAAGTTTTATCATCAAAGACTTGCTACCCCACAACCCTAATGTGCTAAGGCAATTCCAAACTAGATCGGGCTGGGAGATATTTCTGGAGAAGTGTATTGATGCTAATGAGCACATGGTAAGGGAATTCTATTGTAATGTGGCTCACATTGTCAAGGGGTCCAAGGTGACCAAGGTCCGAGACAAAAAGGTGATGTTCGATGGAAAATCCCTAAATGACTATTTGGGCTTCAGAGATGAAGATGAGTCTCTCTATTTGGCCAAGTTGGAAATGGGTGAGGCAGTCCGTCCATGGTTGGCTTCATACCTGGCAATCCCAGGTACCACTCCTGCGTGGTTGACTGCTGGGGTTAAAATACTGAGGGGGACCCTAAATTTTGAGGCTAGGGGTTGGGAGACCTTCGTTTGCAGTAGGTTGGACCGACTTCACATGACCAGACTCTCCCTCTCACCCGGGCGGTATTGGTTGCATCGATCATGGCAGGCTACCCCATCAATGTGGGGAATGTGATGTCCCGCATCATCTCTCTCGTAGGTACGGAAGCTAACCGGAACTATCCTTTCCCCAACACTCTCTTGATGTATTTCCGGGACTTACAGGTGGAAAAGAAGCGGTATGATGTTAAGGCAAAGCCGGTTGCTCCATTTTCATGGTACAGTTTGAGGGGACCAGACAACCCCAAGGACAAGACTTACAAGCCTCCTGCCACTACTTCTACTTCTGCTCCAACTGGCCAGTCTAAAGAGCCAGTTGTGACAGAGGCCACTGCTGAGCCTACCCCTGACTTGCCTCCAGGACCTTCTACTTCAGCTGACATGCCTCCAGGGCCCTCTACTTCAGCTGGCCCCGGGATCCCATCTTCCAGGAAGCATTCCATCACTGCCTATCAGCTGAGTCAGGCACTTTATAGCATGAACAACTGGATGTCAGCTGCGACATCCAAGTTGTCTACTCTATATTCCACTATTGAGGCTTAGTCTGCCCCATAGATAGCTCAGATCCCTCAGTCTATTGAGGACACACTGAAGAAGATCCTGGAGAACCTGGAGAAGATGATGAAGACACAGGATGCCTTGTCTAAGGCAGTGGAGTCACAGGGCAAGGCTTTGAAGTAGCTTGCCCGGGAGCACAAGAAGATGAGGAAATCACGGGATTCCAAGGAGTCTGTGAAGGAGCTCAGAGCAGATGTGGACAAGCTATTGGCGGACCAGATGCCTCTAGACTTGCTATTCGGGGATCCAGCCCCAACAGCAGCACCAGTAGCAGAGCCAGAGCAGGAGCAGTCTCAGAGGCTTCCTAGGAAGAAGAGGAAGATCCCTAGTGCAGTCGATGCTGTCATCCAGTTGGCAGACCCACAGTCCAGGAACAGGCCCCAGTCCCCACAGCTCAGAAGCAGGAGACCGGGAACCAGTCTGAGGTTCCCACACATACAGAGGACCCGAGGACCACTGATGATCCCATGCAGACGGACCAGGCCTAGGGAGCTCCTATATCCTTTCTTTATGATTTTTTATGCTTATTTGATAGTTGGCATTGGGGACAATGCCAGCTTTTATTCGTGGGGGTGCGCCCTACTTTTTTTGTTTATCTGGATGACTGTATATATTAGTTGACTTAGTTTATGTTTCTATTGATTTTCTATTTTGGGTTGTATATAACTTTACATTCAGTATCTTTATCATACTTTTTACCTTCTATTTGATCTATATATAAAGTTATATTTTTGTATATATTCATCCCCCGTTGTATATTCTAATCCCCTATTGTAAATATTCATTCTATTTTCTATTTTTGTACAAATTTTTCATTTTCATTTTTAGCTTCGTAGTTAGGCTCGCAGCCTTTTGTTTTGTTTTTTGGCGCTTTCAATAAGCCCTTGGTTTTCTTAATGCCACGGTTCTTTCCAAGGGTGGAGTATTGTGTCAATCGGGTGGCTCTTCCCGATGATGGATGGCGTGACAACCTTCTTAAGGGTTTGAGTCTGTTTTTGATTTTTCTTTTGTTTTTAGTAGTTTTTAGTTAAGGGCACTTCAAGCATAGCTTCACTTGGGCCTAACACATTTGCCTTTGATCCCATGGTCAAAGACAAGTGGTTGTGTTTAGGATGGTGAAAGTAGTGACCTTGAGACTCTTGTGTTGACCAAACAAACATCATGTGGTCTTTCGGGACTATTGTATGCTCAATCGTGTCTAAGGTTGTTGTGGGCCCTCGACTCTACGTCTTTAGCAATCCTTGAGTGTGTGTGGTGAGAAATTGAATTATGAGTCCAAGTCCCGATCCAATAGTCTAGAACTTGCCCTGAATGTTTGTTGAGGCGAAATTTTGAGTGAAATTCGACTTGAGAAGTGATTATAGGCTCTCTTTGATCCAAATGATAAGTTGGACAATTCCATGGCCTACCAATGAGATAATCCCTAGCCAACCCCTTTTGAGCCTTAAAACTTCTTCTTTCAAGAACCAATGCTACAAGCCTACACCCGTTCTAAATCCTACCCTCTCTTGGCACCCATATCTTCCCTTGAGTAATGGCAAAATCTAAGTTTGGGGGGAGAGACAAGAAAGGAAACAAAGGGGTAAAAGGTACAAAAGCAAAAGAAAAGGAAGGCAATGAAAAAGAAATAAAAGAAAAAGACAAAAAAAGACCAACAGTGAAAGAAATAAAAGGAAAGTACTAAGAAAACAAAAACGTAAGAAAAAGGTAAGTAGGAAA
>NW_017683978.1:0-7991 GCF_001879085.1 Nicotiana attenuata
GTTGAAGCAGGCCTGGTCTATTACATGACTCAGTTAGGAAACACGAATCAGGCCTGCCTGCTGGTTGTAGCAATTAACAATTACAGAGGCGAGTTCAATTTTTATTATTATTACTACCTAAGGCTTGCCTAAGTGTTTGGGTGAGATCTTAGGAACATGGTATCTATTACTGATTCTGGATGTGGCAAAGTAGTCACAACTTAAAACGAATGCTTTGAAATCCTATAGGCATGCTTGCTAAATTGTGTTAACAAAAGAGATTAAGTTACTTAAAAACTGGTTCAGAGTAGACGGAATTTAAATTAGACTAGTTTTAGATCCTGCAGACGAGAGTATCCTTTATTCCTGATTTTTTTTATTCCTATGAACATGATATCTACGATTACTGATTTTAAACCCTTATAGACATAGTATCTAAATGAATAATGTCAAACCCTATAGGCATAATATCTAGTAGACAATGGAAACAGGTAGGTTTTTATTTGGGAATTCCTATAGGCATGATTTCTATACATTATACTGATTTTAACATTATGAACATGATGCCAGATTATAACCAGTTGGGTCCTAAAAACATGATATCTAAATGGTGACAAACATGCAGAATTTTAGATAATTCCTTTAGGCAGGTTATCTAGTTGTGAAGTTGAACATGCAGGATTTAAAGTAAGTCCTATAGACATGGTTTCTAAATGCAATTTGAATATGCAGAATTAAAAGCAGTCCTATAGGCATATTTTCTACCCTTGAACATGCATAATTACCCAACCCTTTTTCACTAGCCAACCCCAAGTGTTTATTACAAATTATTATAAACCAGGAATACTGAATTACATTAAAAAAATACATAAAAATTACAACCAGAGGAAGCCTGATTCTTGGTTCCTCCCTGAGCTATGGAATAAACTGCCTTAAGATGCCATTGTTTCAAAGCCTTTCTCAGACTTGAGTGTGTCAAAGTTCCCTAAGGGTCTCAAGAGGACCCCGGGCAGTGGTCACACCCTAGTTGCATTAATTAGATAGAGATGAGTGCGGTGTGGAAAAGGCCAGCCCTTATGTGTCCAAGTTCAGAGGGAGCTCATGGGTCCCAAAGCAGGGCTCACACAAGAGGGGCAGAACCTAAGTCTAAGAGTAGAGTGAAAGTGCAGGAGCAGAAAGTTGTTTAAAAAAACTGGATTAAGAGTAGTAGGGGATAAGGGTGGTTTGAAGAACAGTAGCTAAAATTATGCAATATCAGCAAGTGCACAAAAGGGCAAGGGTGTGGGAATACATTGCAGATGGCATGTGACCCTGAGAAGGATCAAGTCTGGACATGCACAACAATAAGTGAAACAGGCATGCCCATAACCCAGCCAAAACACACAACATATAGAGGTTATGATCCCAGGGAATCAGGTTTGGGTCATACACAACAATGTCCAATGCTGTCATGCCCCAACCAACCAAAGATACCAAACACATAGGGGATGTGGGGTTTGGGATTCATAAGTGACTGATAGAGTTCATACATAAGGGAAACATAAATTCAAAAAAGAAAGAAAAGGGGGGCAGATTATAACATGCTTAGGAATGAAACTCGATTAAACACAAGCAGGGAACATGCAAGAGTGCAGGAAACAGTAAATAAACATGTTCTTGTTGATGCTAAAGATTAATCAGGACATACCAGTAAAGAAGCAAAATGCAGAAAGAAAGTAAGCAAATTTCCCACAGCCTAGCTTTGGCTTTAAACCGGCTAGGTAAGGCAGCAACACAAGTAATAACAGACCCAAGAGAGAAAGAGAGTTTTTAGAGTGAAGTGTGTGTTCTGAACTACAGTAGTTCGTGTTTGAAAGAAGAGAAGTAGAGGGTATTTATAGCTTTTTTGGAAGCGAGTAAAAGAGAAGTAATAAGCTACAAACATGGAAACAATCACAATTCAGAATCAATTATACAAGTGTTTGCCTTTAATTAAGGGATTACTTGCTTAACGGGCAGTGACTGGTTCAAAATAAGGAGAGAAATCAATTTGTAAGCAGGCTGATAGTTGCCATAAAAGAAGTAGTAAAACAATTGAGTAAGTAACTAAGTCTAAGTACAGTAATATACTTATTTTGGGAATGGATTCAGTAAGGCAAAACAAGAAAGGAATCAATTAACCTTAGCAGGCAAGTGAAATCAGATTTTCACAAAAGAAAAGTTTGAAATCAGTCACAAGATTGAAGATCAATCAAAGAGGGAATCTCAGCATATAAATAGAGTACACAAACACCATACATGCGAGGCCAGACCTATCGGCAAAAGAAATAGCACGCAATAGTAGCACAAACTTCAGTAGATAGCAACATTCGAAACATGATAGTCTAGTAGGTTAAGTCACATTGAATCAGTAGTGAAGAAAACATAGAATATCAAAAGCATGCGAAGGTCTCACAGAAGCAAGTAAGGAAACCCCTTTGAAAAAATTAGGGTTTCAATCATAGTCAAGTTATGATAATAGAAACCCGGAATCAGAGGAATCACATGAAGGAGAAAGAGGTTCTGAAACAAGGAACTCCAAATCGAGTCAAGTATTTAAACGAACCGTTTCAGATCCAAAGACATAGGTTTTTTCCAATAATAGTAGTGTTTAAAAGATGATAAACAAACAAATCAAACAAAACTCAACTACAAAAGCATTCGTCTAACAAACAGCCAAAAGAAATTAGGGCTTTTATCATGCAAACTCAGATAGAAGAACAATACGAGCAAACATAGCAAGACATGTCGAAAAATCAGAGAAGAGATTTGAAATAACTTAACAGGAAAACCCTAATCGGAAAAGATACAGAGTTTTGAAAGCAAAGTTTTAAAGAACTTCGAGAAAATGCTTAGAAGTTCAAAGCAAGCATAGGTCTGAAGCAGGTCTGAAAGAAATAGAAAGAACCTTAGAGATTAGGGTTTCAGAAGAAACCAAAAGCAACGAGAAAGGCCTTGAAAGCTGTCGATCTAACCAGGAGAGTCAAAGATCTGACTCGAATGGCCATAGCTGGCCGGAGAAAAGCCAAAGATGACCGGAGAAGGGCCATGAAACCATAAGGACAAACACAAAGGAGCCATGGAAGGCTGGCAAAGGTCTCCGATGACCTTGGAAGGCCATAGGTTAGGGCGGATTAGGATGGAGGCGGCTAGGGTTTGAGGGTGTTGTAGAGAGGATTTGGGAGAGGAGGGATTTCAGAGGCGGCGTATAGTGAATAATGAAAGGGTTTGGGGGTCTTTTGGGTTTAATTAGGAAAGGAGGAACGAGTGCCGTTGATCTAAGCGATCAACGACTGGGATTAAGGGGTTAGGTGGGGATCCGGGTATGAGTCGATTTAATTGGGTTAGGGGTCGGGTATGAGTAGGAATTGGGCCAGGGATTGGGATTCAAATTGGGGTGGAATTGGGCTACAATTGAAATGAAATCTGGCTAGATTTTAAATAGCCATTTTTCCCCATTTATTTTATAAGAAATAGTAAATTAAATTTTGGAAATAAACTAAAAGTGCTAAAATGGTTTACAACGTACAATTATCAATTTAAAAATACTGGACTTAATTTTATAAATATAAGCGCAATTAAATCTTAAAAGGGGCTAATGATACAATTATATGCAATTTAGCTTAAAGGATACCAAATGAATTTGTGAAAATATGCAAAAATTATCTCAGCTATATTTTAGTATAAATATGAGAATCCAATAAATGAATCACCAAAAAAATGATAATTTTGGTAATTATTACTGGTTTTTTATGAATAAAATAGGGAAATAAATTGGTTTAAAATCTTTAAAAATTAAGGAAAAATAATAAGATATTTGGACATGCTTATATATGCGCACATGTGCTACTTTGAGAATATTTTCATAAAGAAATATATATAGAGAAAAAATTGGGTATCAACAGCTGCCCCTCTTTACCCGGGAAGGATGAAAGAGTTATCGGGTAAAGATATGATGACCAAATTTTGACCGAACGACATGGTTTGAAGAAGATAGGCTGCGCCCGAGCTTCTGAGCTGCCTACATATCCTTGGTCTTACAGGAATCAGGCCATATGTAGTTCGGGATCTGTCGGGGGGGTTTGCCGACAGGTACTTTCCAAGAACGGGCGCAATGTTTTGGTCAGGGCGAGGGAAAAGCTCACGGGAGTGGTCAGGTCTGATATGGCTGCGGGCACTGGAGCGGAAACGCTCCTGCCAGGACGGCTGTTGCTTGCCGGTTTACCTGCAAATAAGTCATACAAGCATATATTGTGCGAAAATTTAAACATGATGCAAATTCTCGTCGGACCATGAATGTTGTCTTCGGATGGTTATGATGACGTCTTTAGACCATGATATCCTGGTCCATGAAGCGCAACTTGGTTCGGGGTTGACTTTCAAGTGATAGATGTGCCAGCATCCTACAACCTGCTGTTAGGGCGCCCTTGGATTCATTCTGCAGGGGTTGTGGCTTCGACACTGCATTAGGCCATGAAATTTGAATGGAATCACCAGGAAGTGATCATTCACGGTGACGGCAGCAATCCTATATACAGTCGTCAGACCATTCCGGCAATAGGGGGAAGAAAAAATCTAGGTGGAGAGACCTACCACCACATCGAGCGAGTCAATGCTGTAGACAAGGATAAATGGTGGGACAACAAGATCGAGAGTATATTGAATTGGAGTGGGTAAGAACCGGGCAAGGGGCTCGGCAAGAACCTCCAGGGGATTGCTAAACCCATAAAGCTCAAGAAGCACGGCACTACTTTCGGTCTGGGATACGAGTACACTTGGGAAGAATTTAACAATTGGTCGCCACCATGGCGCGGTCCTTACTATCCACTGGAACAGCCAATACCACCTTTGGAGCAGACTTTCTAATAGGCTGACATTGTTTATGGGACAGACGAAGAGGAAGCACTTGCTGCGGTGAAGAACTTATTCTTAGAAGACAATGACATGGACTGCTGTGTTATTTTCGAGGAGGGGGAGGAAGGTCCTTCCATACAAGCTGCGAGTAGAGGAGCATACCTCAACAATTGGGCCATCAGGACCACCAGAGCCCGGCTAGCCTCGGGGTAGCAAGGCTAAACAAGCATCATGCACTGTTTTTATTTTTAGATAATCTTTTCTTTTTGCATTTTGATTTCTGCAATAAGATCTTCAATGTTCAAAACAGCTATGGAATTTATCAAAGAATTTCTATTTTTCTTATGAATCAACAGTCATTATTATTTTTCTCTCATTACTTTACTTGCACAGCATTACTATTACTTATCTTGATGAACAAATGACCGTGACATGCAATGAGACAGCGCAACAAACAGACATTGACTCAGAAGAAGATGACATACCAGAGGAGATTGTTAAAGAAGTTGAGAAATTTGAAAACAGACCTAAGTCCAACCTGGACGAGACGGAAATTGTTAACCTGGGAGATGCAAAGAATGTCAAGGAAACATGAATCACCATTCATTTGTCACCGTCGGAAAAGAAGGAGTACACAGAATTTCTAAAAGAATATGAGGACATATTCGCCTGGTCATATGATGACATGTATGGTCTAAGTACATCTATTGTGGCCCATAAACTGCCAACTGATCCGACATGTCCGCCGGTAAAACAGAAGCTCAGGAAGTTCAAGCCTGACATGAGTTTGAAAATCAAGGAAGAAGTCACTAAGCAAGTCAAAGCTAAAGTTCTTAGGGTAGTTGAGTATCCGACATGGTTGGCCAACATTGTACCAGTACTGAAGAAGGACGGGAAGGTAAGAGTCTGTGTCGACTACCGGGATCTCAACCGGGCCAGTCCGAAAGACGACTTCCCTTGCCAAATATACACATCTTGATTGACAATTGCGCCTAGCACGAGTTACAGTCATTCATTGATTGCTTCGCCGGTTATCATCAAATCTGGATGGATGAGGAAGATGCTGAGAAAACGGCTTTCATTACGCCGTGGGGAATGTATTGTTACAAAATGATGCCGTTCGGCCTGAAGAATGCAGGGGCCACCTACATGAGGGCCATGACTACCATTTTTCACGATATGATACACAAAGAAATTGAGGTATATGTGGATGATGTCATCATCAAGTCCAAGAAGTCCATTGATCACATGGAAGATTTGAGGAAGTTCTTCAACAGATTGCGAAGGTACAACCTGAAACCGAATCCCGCGAAGTGTGCATTTGGGGTTCCCGCCAGAAAGTTGCTTGGGTTTATTGTGAGCGCCGAGGAATAGAATTGGATTCATCAAAGGTCAAGGCCATTCAGGAACTTCCACCGCCAAAGAACAAGAAGGACGTGATGAGTTTCTTGGGAAGACTTAACTATATCAGCCGGTTCATAGCACAATCTACAGTTATCTGTGAGCCAATCTTTAAGATGTTGAAGAAGGACGCCGCTACCAAATGGACCGATGATTGCCAGAAGGCCTTCAACAGAATCAAGGAATACCTGTCAACACCACCAGTCTTGGTCCCGCCCGAGCCAGGTAGACCCCTACTACTCTACATCGCAGTCTAGATGGTGCCTTCGATTGCGTTTTGGGGCAGCATGATGAAACACGGAGAAAGGAACAAGCCATTTACTACCTCAGCAAGAAGTTCACTCCCTACAAAGCCCGGTATTCTCTTTTAGAACGCACCTGCTGTGTTTTGACTTGGGTAGCTCAGAAGTTGAGACATTACTTCTGTGCCTATACCACGTATCTCATATCAAGGATGGACCCTTTAAAGTATATCTTTCAGAAGCCCATGCCCACTGGCAAGCTAGCCAAGTGGCAAATCCTGCTGAGTGAATTCGATATTGTATACGTAACTCAGAAGGCGATCAAAGGATAGGCATTGGCAGACCACCTTGCTGAAAACCCCGTGGATGGAGAATATGAGCCTTTGAAAACATATTTTCCCGATGAGAGGTATCATTCATAGGAGAAGATATTACAGAGTCCTATGATGGTTGGAGAATGTTTTTCGATGGAGCAGCAAATTTCAAAGGAGTTGGCATAGGAGCAGTCTTGGTGTCAGAAATCGGTCAGCATTATCCGGTGTCTGCCAAACTCAGGTTCCCCTGCACCAACAATATGGCCGAGTACGAAGCCTGCATCTTAGGGCTCAAGATGGCCATTGACATGAACTTTCAAGAGTTGCTAGTAATTGGAGATTCAGACTTGCTTATACATCAGGTACAAGAAGAATGGGCAACCAAGAACTCCAAGATACTCCCGTATCTGCATCATGTACAGGAATTGAGAAAGAGGTTCACAAAGACGGAATTCCAACATGTCCCCAGAGTCCAAAATGAGTTCGTCGATGCATTGGCTACCCTATCATCTATGATACAGTATCCGGATAAGAATTTCATTGATCCCATTCTAGTGAAAATTCATAATCAGCCAGCTTACTGTGCCCATGTTGAAGAGGAAGCAGACGGAAAACCTTGGTTTCATGACATCAAGGAATATTTGGCAAAAGGAGCCCAGAGCTTGCCAACCATACTCAGAAACGCACACTGCGGAGATTATCCAACAGCTTCTTCCACAGCGGAGGAATCCTGTATAGGAGGACTCCTGATTTGGGATTACTGAGGTGTGTCGATGCAAAGGAAGCATCCAAGCTGCTAGAGGAAATTCATGCTGGGACCTGTGATCCACATATGAACGATTTTGTCTTAGCAAAGAAGATACTCCGGGCTGGTTTCTTTTGGATGACTATGGAAACAGACTGCATCCGGTATGTCCGAAAATGCCATCGCTGTCAGATACATGCAGACATGATAAAGGTACCCTCGAGCGAGCTCAACACAACAAGCTCACCATGGCCGTTTGCTGCCTGGGGGATGGACATAATTGGACCAATCGAGCATGCTGCTTCCAACGGACACAGGTTCATTCTAGTGGCAATTGACTACTTCACCAAATGGGTCGAAGCAGCATCTTACAGAGCAGTGACTAAGAAGGTCGTGGCAGACTTTGTCCGCGACCGCATCGTTTGCCGATTCGGGATT
>NW_017683979.1:0-2669 GCF_001879085.1 Nicotiana attenuata
CAAGCGTTTTTGAACTTATATGTTCAGTATTGCCCCCTATTAGACCGGAATGGCGGTTCGGTATTCATGTGATGAGTATGTTAGTACTGCGAGATGTATCCATGTGATCTTGGTAGTGACGAAGGAGTCTGCTGAATAATAGATGAGTTGTTAAGTGTTCGATTCCTGTTGTGATTTGATGTGTAGTCCGAGTTATGGGCGCGTGAAGAATATTTTTGTGTCTCCTAGCTGGGAGTGAAGTGCATTACGTGTGGCGGTATGAGTTCAAACTCAGGAAGACTAAATGACTGTGTTATGTGTATGTCGATGGAAGGTGTGCTGAAATACTAAATTGAGGTGAAGCAGGTGGGTTATCTCCTGCGGAGTGTTCTTAAGTGGCATGGTCCCTATGTGTATGCTAGAAAGATCTCATGTGTAATTGAAGAGTACGTGTTGGAATTTGATAAATTCGGGTCACTCAAGGGAGTGGACTCAACTGGTATGGGGATGAATGCGAGATTTGTAGAGGATTTCAGTGCTAGATGATCTGTGCTTTCACAAAACTTGTAGATGATTTGAGTTTAATCTCATTATGATATTGTGACATCATTAGAGTAAAAGTATTATGGGTTATCGAGTGTGTCTTGATATATGGCTTTGAGCCAAGTTGGGGAGGTTGCTATTGATTAGCTGATCGCACGGTTATGTGCTATGTTGGTTCCGTTTCGAGATATGCTGGCAAATCAGTTCTAGTTGCAAAAATTGAGCCGAGGATGGGTGAGTGAAGAAAAATTTCGACAAAGGTTATATTATGTTCCATAGGGTATGAGAATTTCGGAATGTCTAGAGTTGTTGTTGGTAAAGAATACTCGGTGCATAGAGCAGGAAGTTGCTTGGTTGTATTGGGATGAGGGTCTCATTTTACGGTATCGGAGTGCCAATAAAGCACGAGTGGTTCTGTTCGTTAAATCAGGTAAGTTGTAGATGAGTAAGAGTGAATGACTCTCGAGAATGGTTTTAATGTGTTCAAGAATCTACATGTAGCACTCAGGTGTTTTAATGTGGTGTATGTGACTAAAGACAGTGTTTTCAATAGAAAATGTCAAGACTTGTGGTATTTTTATGTTGATCATGGGATCCTATGTGTCGATACCTGGAAAGTAAAGGAAGCGAATTTAGATTCGCAGAAAGTTCTCAGAGTGAAGTATTCTGGAATGTGGTATTTCTGGGAAACAATTGAGAGAGTATTCAGTGGCCTATGGGTCTTAGACAGTGTGGTCTTATGTTCGAGTCTCGTGTGGTAAGCTTGGATTGAGGCATTGTGATGCTACAACGAGGGAGGAATATCAAGTGGATGATGAATCAAAAAGGGAAATTAGATAGATGGAATAGCTTGATAGTAGACCGAATCGGTATGGTAAGGATGTGATTAATTCTTCGTAAGTGTTCGAGGTAATGGGCTTTTACAGGTATTGTGCAGCAAGGCTCTTGAGTTCTGACAGCTTGCTTAGCTTGGTTCGGGTAGAAGGATTCAGTCCTGGTAGTTTAGCCTGTGCAATGGAATTGGGGGAGAGTTCTTGATAAGTTTTACCGTGGTTTAGAGACGTATAAATTGCCTATGGGCATGCGAAGCATGGAATGTGTAATGATTTCTCTTCTTGATGGGATTGATGGAGAGTTCTTGACTAGTGGAGTACGTAGATGTTTGTGGTTAGGAAGGGAGATGGAGTTCTCATGTTATACTAGTGTGGTATGGTATATGCGATATGTGGTGGAGGATTGGGATTTGTGCGTGTAAGGTTACGGTTCTGTTCATAATGGAAAGTCATTAAATTCTTAAGCAGCATGGGCAGCTGCAGGTGATTAAAGAATCGATCTTCAAATGATTAAGGAAAATGGTATTGCCAACCATAGTGATTCGACGGGGGTATATGTTCCTGTAAAAGGGCAATGTGATGTAAACTGATAATATTTCGGTAATGTTGTGGCATTTGGGATCGACTGTTGATATCTGAGTTTGTTTGATGGCACCGGGAAATTTTAGAATATCTTTCGTGGAGTGATTGGATACTCGAGGTGTGATATGTATTCGTACGGGGCAATTTGGGATCAGGTATAGTGATTTGTGTGCTATATGGAGTTGGAGACTAGGAGTTCTCGTGTTCAGGCTATGCAGTTGTTGTAAATCGTGTGTATCGGCACCGTCTAGCGGTTATTGGGAATTAGAGGTCCGAGTGGATCTTTCTTTGCTTGGTATGCCAAATTTTGGATATGATATTGGATTGTAGGCTGGTTCTCAGTGTTGGGTTATTCTAGACTATTGTGCTACGGGCTAGGCCGGAAATGCCACGGGTTGAGTGGCAAGGTGCATTGGATTATGTTCTTGCAGAGTGGTATATATTTCAAAAGATGCAGCGGACGGCTAAGAAGGATTGCTTTTCTTAATGGGGCATTCGTGATGGATGTCAGTGCGGAGGTTTCTACCATTGATTCAGTTCCGATATTGAGTGACTTTTCGGATGCGTTTTTTTGTGGCCGGGCATGTCGCCGGGTGAGATGGCAAATTTTGGTATTTATTTGGTGCCGGGCACCGTATCGTACGGCTCTGGCAGGAGTTAAAGTAGTGGAAGGAGCAGCTTCAGGCTTCTTGGTATTGAGTTCGTTGGCAGGCCAATGTGGCTACGTATTTA
>NW_017683979.1:6722-7991 GCF_001879085.1 Nicotiana attenuata
GAAAATGGGTAATGAAAAAACGAATAAATTATCCGACCCCACTCATATTTAATACGGATAAAAAACGGGTTAACCGGCGGATAATATGGGTAACCATATTATCCATGACTTCTTGCATATGATCACTTTTGGGAGAATTCTTAGCCTCCCTAACTTGAGGAACCCTCAATTTGAGGCTTTACAAATGTAAAAGTTAGACCCATCGGCTATCCATTTTTTAAATGGATAATATGGTTCATATCCATATTTGTCATATTTTTAAAAAGTACGTTATCCAACCCATTTTTTAGTGAATAATACGGGTGGTTAACTGTTTTCTTTTAACCATTTTGCCACCCCTACTTATATGTAACATATAATATGCAATCACCAAGAATAAATAAGGGATCTTTACATAAATAGCCTATCATATTCACTGTTTCTTTTTCTAGCCATCTACACATTATATATTGATTTTATAAATATTTATACACATATAATACACAAATTATGCATGTATTATACTTTCACTGGCTATTTTTAATTTAAACAATTGGGTGAACGGCTATTTGAGTTAATGTTTCAATAAATAATCCAAATTGTTGGTGATTATATTTGCAACTATTACGGTGGGCAGATTTACTTATCTAAACGAGCCTCCACAATATTTTAGAAAACAAAGTAAAGTTCAGATTTATAGATAATGTTTTAAAATCAAATCCAACTTTAAACACAAAAGATTAAGTTAAGATCAAATTAAATGCCAAATGTATGCTTATTAAATTTGATATTTTTGCTATATGGGCTAGAGTGACCCGACCCGAAATTGATAAGCAGATCAAAGGAGGACACAATCGGAATCTGTATGTCAAAGCTTATGCCACTATCGTCAATTGGCAGTACATCACAGCATGAGGAATAAGTACTAAAAAAGAAAAAACAGAACTGAAATTTCAGAAGTGAAAATTGATACCTTTTGCACGTCTGATATAAATGTCACTCCAGCCCCATTATTTAGGTTCAAAGACCTCTTCAAAAGCTCAACAAACCAACTTCAGGTCCTGTTCCTTGTCAAGCACTGCCCAAGCAAGTGGATAGAACTGATTCATTAAATCTGTCCCATGGCCACCTGTAATGACCCGACCGGTCGTTTTGAGCATTTGCACTTCGCTCGGCTGTTTGAGGGCATGAGTAGCTCCGTATGATATAATATGATTTATGTGAATTTGCGGTTTTTTGTTTTCAGGTTATTCGAAATTTATTTAGAAGAATGATTCTCAGATAGAGCTT
>NW_017683980.1:0-3331 GCF_001879085.1 Nicotiana attenuata
AAAAAGCTCAACTCAAGGATTGGAGCCCTAATGTTGGCAAAAGGCGACTAGGGAATGGAGGCCCTCTGTCTAAAAAGCTCAACTCCTAAGGCAAGAAAAAATGCCTTTATAGGAGCAAGTAGGGAGCACTTTTTCAATTCCTGTTCAAAAAAGAGCCCCCCTTGAACCTCACAGAACAAATTGGTATGGGCCTGTATATTTCAAGTCTTGGGCCTCGAATCTTCAGGGCCTAAATCCAATTGAATTCAAATCCAAACCCACAACCAATATACCAAACTTATTGGTCTAAATGATCTGCTGAGTCATAGGACTCATGAGATCTTGGGCTCAACAGGAAAAACAGGAAAAATAAAAGGAATTCTGACAAACATAGAATCATGCTAATGACTCGATACTAATATGCACAAGAAAAAAGAAATTTCTGAGAACTAAAAAAAATAAAAAGAAATAAAAAGAAAATATATAACAGAAGATGATAAAATAGGACCTAAAAATGCAAGGAAAGCAAGAAAGATAATAAAAGAGAAAGAAAAAAACATACCTAAACGGGCTTGGACATGAACAGAAATGAATCCTCAGACCTTCAATTTTCGGCTAATTCTGACGTTAGTCATGTGTTCTTATCAAGAACACACGACTAATGTCAAAATAAGCCCAAATCTTCCATGAAATCTCGATTTTAAAAAAATTAGGGTTTGGACTCAGATTCGAAATTCGAGGGATTTTGCTAAGATTTGAAGGTTGAGAGTTTGAGATTGGGGATGAGGAGTTCATGGTAGTCAAGGGGTGTTAATTTGGGACTATTTTGTGGTGGCGCCGCCATCGGGGAAATTTTGGCGGCGCTAGGGTTCGTGATTTCAAACTCAAATTCGAGGAGTTCTGAGTATATTTGAGGGAAGTTGGTTGTGGATTGGGGATGTGGAGGCGGAGAGGAAGCTATGGTGTAAATTTGGTGGTCATCGGAGACCCGCTACCGCCGTGAGGCGATTTCCGGCGACGGCGTGCGGTGGTCTTAGGGCGGCGTTACAGGGGTCTTCTGGGAGGTATTAGGACATATATATATATTAAGTGACCTTAAGTTCCTGGCCGTTAGATCATGAAACCTCGACGGCCAGGATTGAGCAAGGGAAAACGAAGTCGTTTTGTGACTGTGGGAGCCTAGACCGGGTTAAGGGTGATTTGGGCTTGGGGCTTGTTTGGTCCGTTTGGGCGGGTATAGGGGATTTTAGACTTGGGCCAGCCCAAATTCGGGTGTTTAAAATAAGAGACTCAATTTTCTTTTTATCCTACTCTTAAAAAAAACTAAATTAACCTACCAAATTATATTAGGCTCTAATTAACAATCACACAATTAATTAAATACCAAATTAAGGAAAACTAACAAAAATCAAGGCTAAAAATTAAGCAATATAAAAGTAAATCATTTTTTGTGATTTTTCTATTTTGTAAAACCCTAATTACTAATTAATCTAAAAATATGTAAAATTAAATCCTAAATGCAAATACAATATATATTTTTGTATTTTCCATGAATTATATAAATTAAAAATGCACACAAAAATGCAAACAAACATGAAAATTATGCAATTAAATCCTAAAAATCAAATAATTAAAAGAAAGATCCTTATTTTAAGAGTCCTGTAGGAGTAAATCATGCGAGGCAAAAGTCACGTGCTCACAGCTGCCCCTCTTTGCTCGGAGACACAAAGTATTTTTGGGCAAAGATAAAATGAGCAATTATGAGGGATTTTTTCCCGCTTGGCACTCCATGAGAAGCATTTTTGAAAAATGTCTGACCGAACCTTGCTTCAGAGGTTGCCTACATATCCTTGGCTACAAAGGTATCAGGTCAGTGTAGTTCTGGAAGTTTTGGTAGCTGGGACTACCGGGAGCTGTGATTTCACTGCTGATGTTGCTGCTACTGCTTGCTGACCTCCTTATTGCACCGAAAAAGGAAAATCAAAAGCTAATCTAGCTAGGCCTATCAGCTACGAGTTACAAGATTCCTATCTATAAATCTCTTGAAGCTTGATCTTAAGTCTTGGCTAGCTCTTGCTGAAGACTCTGATCTGAATCTTGATGCTCGTCAACTGCATGTGCTGGTTTTTCCTTTCAGCATTGGATCAAAGCGGGACAAGCGAAGCTTGTAACTTCAATCAAGTTTTGAGCAGTCCGCATCTTTGTCTACTTCAACACTTTGAATTCACTTCTTGTTCTTTTTCTTCTTTTCTTTATTCTGGATTGAGACTCATTCTTTTCGGTCATCTCGAATCCTGTGCCTCGAGGTCAAACCTGCTCAGACACCAAAACAAACAAACGAACGAAATTTTTCTGCCCCAGTTTTTACTAGGAAAATTCCGTGAGTTATTTGTGACAAAAGTCTGAACTTATTCTCTCTCTCTTTTTTTTTTAAATAAGACAAGAATTGTGTCTATCTAGGGTGGAAAAGATTAAGGAATGGAGCCCTATATCTAAAAAGGCACAACTTAGGGATTGGACCCCTAATGTTGGCAAAAGGCGGCTAGGGAATGGAGGCCCTATGTCTAAAAAAGGCTCAACTCAGGGATGGAGCCCTAACGTTGGCAAAAGGCGAATAGGGAATGGAGGCCCTATGTCTGAAAAGCTCAACTCAGGGATTGGAGCCCTAATGTTGGCAAAAGGCGACTAGGGAATGGAGGCCCTATGTCTAAAAGGCTCAACTCAGGGATTGGAGCCCTAATGTTGGCAAAAGGCGACTAGGGAATGGAGGCCCTATGTCTAAAAGGCACAACTCAGGGATTGGAGCCCTAATGTTGGCAAAAGGCGGCTAGGGAATGGAGGCCCTATGTCTAAAAGCTCAACTCAGGGATTGGAGCCCTAATGTTGGAGGGAATGGAGGCCCTATCTAAAAGCCAACTCAGGGATTGGAGCCCTAATGTTGGCAAAGGCGACTAGGGAACTCAGGGATTGGAGCCCTAATGTTGGCAAAAGGCGACTAGGGAATGGAGGCCCTATGTCTAAAAGCTCAACTCAGGGATTGGAGCCCTAATACCCTAATTTGGCAAAAGGCGACTAGGGAATGGGCCCTATGTCTAAAACTCAACTCAGGGATTGGAGCCCTAATGTTGGCAAAAGGCGACTAGGGATTGGAGCCCTAATGTTGGCAAAAGGCGACTAGGGAATGGAGGCCCTATGTCTAAAATCTCAACTTAGGGATGGAGCCTTAATGTTGGCAAAAGGCGAATAGGGAATGGAGGGTCCTATGTCTAAAAAGGTACAACTAAGGGATTGGAGCCCTAATGTTGGCAAAAGGCGGCTAGGGAATGGAGGCCCTATGTCTAAAAAGCTCAAC
>NW_017683980.1:5063-7990 GCF_001879085.1 Nicotiana attenuata
ACTTACTTTTCTTATTTCTTTACTTTTTCTTTCCACTCTTCTTTTCTTTTCATTCTTTTCTTCTTTTCTTTTTTTTATTTTTTTATTTCTTTTCCTTTCTTTTTTTTTCATTTCGTTTTTCAATAACACTTTTAGGTTCCAAAGAGGGTAATCAAAGAATGGGAGCCGGCTCCAAGGGTTTGCAAAGGGTTGATAGTGTTTGGGTAGCGAGAATGAAAGCCTTCGTCATCCCAACCAAAGAATATTAGAACTATACGGAGGATCCAACATAGTACCTTTTCACTGCATTTGCATTGACAGTCGATTCAGGGACATTTCCTTCGATGTGCCCCAAGTACAACGCACTCCTTTGGCAGTGCTCTTGTTGCAATGTATGGAACTTCCCACTCTGGAACCAATTTTTCTTCAGCTGTTCCAAATTTTTGTTTTATTTCCTCAAACTTATCTTCTTTGCATTTCGACTCTTGATTCATTATTTCGAAGTCTGACAACGTTTTGGGATCTGGGCATGAAGTCCGCAAGCATGTCATGTTATTGAAATATGCATTTAACAGAACTGAAAAAAGAATAAGAAAAACAACAAGATTAAGAAAAGAGACATTCCTGGACAATGAAATATTAATTTCATTTGATTTTTGATTTCATTTTTTTATTTTTTTTTATTGAGAGAAGGGTTTACATCACAAAGTAAGACAACAGAGTAAACATCCGGATCACACCCTGAGATAATCCGGCTGTAGAAAGGATAGCAAGACTGGCTACCGAGACTCCCGTCTAATAGGGAACTTTCACGCTTGGCAACCATTTTTCGGCCTTTCTTCTTTTTCGGCCATGGCTGCAATGGCCTTCAGTGCCGAATCAAATTCCTCAGCTTCATCCGACTATTGGCCTGATGTTGTGGACAGGCAATAGATTGATCATCACATCAGGTGTTTCTTCATCCCGAAAAATCAAGTCTTCAACTACCCTCTGGTCAACAGTCCTTTGTACTGTGCCCCACTGCTCCAGAGTGGTATTCACATCTAGCATCGGCTCGGTGCGAGGGGGATCGGGGTTTGGCCGGTTTGGGGCCACTGGCTACTGCAGACCTCGCCTGACTAGCTTTTGGAACAAGCCCGAGTATGATTCACCAATAGGGGGTGAAGTGATTCTTTTTAAAAGGCTCTTTTGGGCGAGGATTGTACTGGGGAACATTTAGTTTGAACCACCCGAAACAAAAGGAAAATCAAGCTAGGAGATGACTCGTAATAGATCCGGCTGTTGGATCCTGGACCCACCCGACCTGGGGATTACATGGAGCTTGGTAAAGATGGGCATTTCCGGGAGGTGGAGCTCGGTTTTGTGTATAATGTTGTGGCCGTGAGCAATGTCACGCATTCATCACCGCATACCAACAAAACCAACCACATGAACAAAACCTGGCTAATTTGCTCACACCAACAAACTTGTTAGTTTTGAGACATTTGACATATAGGAAATCGCACGTTGGGATGCAATGCACCTAACAGTTAAATGCTTCTACCGTGTGTTTGAACGGTTGCATGATTCATCCCGGCCTTAACTAACCCTTTGAGTTTAAAAAAAACTTCTCTTTTTTTTCCTTTTTTTTTGAATTTTCTAAGGAAAGATTTCTAAAGAAGGAACTAAAGGAAAATATTTTTTGATTTTTTTTGAAAATTGGGGTCGTAACTGATGAGTTTGCCTACGTATCTCACATCCGGTGAGAATCAGACCCGCGTAGTTCGGTCAGTTTTGACAGAATAGGGGAAACATGGCACTTGAAAATTTTTGCTCATTTTGAAATGACTTTTCTTTTTTTTCCTTTTTTTTTCCAAAATTTCGGCAGAGTTTCAGAATTTTCTAAATACCTACCTCTCACTCTCTTTTTTTGTTGATTTTCTTTTTCCCCAAAGGAGTCGCCAGAGCTGTCACACCTCTTTTTTTACACACCACCCCGAAGGATAGTATATAAAGGAGTTTTTCCAATTTAAGTGAAATTATTCGAAATGGGATTATTTATTTATCAGAGTCGCCACTTGGGAAAGTTTATTTGGTGTCCCAAGTTACCGGTTTATTTTGAATCCCAAATCGAGGACAATTCGACTTTTCTTGTGAAGTTTGCGAACCAGAAATTCTGACTAAGGAATTCTGTTAACTCGGGGGAAGGTGTTAGGCACCCCCGGATTCCGTGGTTCTAGAACGGTCGCTTAAACCATTACAATTGGCCTATTATCTGATTTTAATACATGTTCAATCCTATAATGCAATTTTTTTAATTATTTACCGCTTTTAATTAATTTTAAAGAAGGTTGAACGTCGTCAAAAACATGTCTTTGGATCGCGTCACATGAAATGCACCCGGAATCCAAAACACATTTTATTCAACGTTTTAGGATTTGGATTTGGGTCACATGAAATGCACACCCGAGTTTAAGAAGGTAATATTATTAAATAACGCGCCTAAAGCAACTAATGCGTTGTTGACTTTGCGAGGGCCATGAAAATTTGCTAAATGGCACGCCTTGAATTCTAAGTATTTTAAAGGAAATAATTAAAAGAGGGCCATGCGTTTGTGGTTTTATTTGGCGCGGCGCACCTCAATTTCATTTTTTAAAGGATGTCCTAACTAAAATTCGGGAGGGCTATGAATTATTATTATCTATTATGGCTGCCTCCGTTCTAATCAATGGGCTTAATTAACTAACACCAAATATAGTTGAAGTTCTAATTAATTAATTAAAGGCTTGCATGGTGGAAGGATCAATTGTTTTATTCAAGGGGCTAGGCCCAGCACAAATGAGCCAGCAGCCCAACAAGAGGAGAACAACCTGGATCCCATTTGAAAGGGACGGTCAGGCTTGGGCCCAAGATTAGGCCCAGACTTCGAATCAAGACAGTGGTTATGACTGGGCCAGCGCTTGGCCTAG
>NW_017683981.1:0-2455 GCF_001879085.1 Nicotiana attenuata
CATTACTCCTACCCAATATACTGAATTACGTCCTCGTCGGACGTCGGCCGTCCGTCTGAGGATGGAACGCGGTGCTCAACTCGAACCTGGGTGCCCAACTCCTGCTGAACTGCTCTCCAGAAGCGCGAGGTAAACTGCGTACCCCGATCCGAAATAATAGATACCGGCACCCCATGAAGGCGAAAAATCTCTCGGATGTAGATCTCGGCTAACCTCTCCGATGAATAGGTGGCTGCAACAGGAATAAAATGCGCTGACTTGGTCAGCCTATCAACAATGACCCAAATAGCATCAAACCTCTTCCGGGTCACTGGAAGTCCAGTCACGAAGTCCATGGTAATCCGCTCCCACTTCCACTCGAGAAGCTCAATCCTCTGAAACACACCACCAGGCCTCTGATGCTCATACTTGACCTGCTGACAATTCAAACATCGAGCCATATATGCAACAATGTCCTTCTTCATCCTACGCCACTAGTAATGCTGCCGCAAGTCCTGATACATCTTCGCGGCGCCCAGGTGAATAGAATACCGAGAACCATGGGCCTCCGCTAAGATCAACTCTCGAATACCATCAACATTGGGCACACATACTCGCCCCTGCAACCTCAAAACACCATCCGCATCTAAAGTCACCTTCGTGGCACCTCCACGCTGCACAGTGTCTCTCAGGACACATAAATGAGGATCATCAAACTGCCGATCACGGATACGCTCCAATAATGAAGATCGAGCAACCGTGCAAGCTAATACTCGGCTAGGCTCAGAAATGTCCAACCTCACAAATCGATTGGCCAAGGCCTGAATATCCAAAGCAAGCGGTCTCTGGTTTACCGGAATATAAGCAAGACTACCCATGCTGGCGGACTTCCTACTCAATGCATCGGCCACCACATTGGCTCTCCCCGGGTGGTACAAAATAGTAACATCATAATCCTTCAATAGCTCCAACCACCTCCGCTGCCTCAAGTTCAACTCTTTCTGCTTGAACAAGTATTGCAGACTCTTGTGATCCGTGTACACCTCACACGTCACACCATATAAGTAATGCCTCCAAATCTTGAAAGCATGAACAATGGCTGCCAACTCTAGATCATGGACTGGGTAATTCTTCTCGTGAATCTTCAACTGCCTCGAAGCATAAGCTATGACCCTGCCATCCTGCATCAATACTGCGCCAAGCCCAATACAAGAAGCATCACAATAAACTGTATAAGGTCCTGAGCCTGTGGGCAAAACCAATATCGGTGCCGTAGTCAGACCATCTGAACTGGGCACCCTTCTGGGTCAATCTAGTCATCGGGGCTGCAATAGATGAAAACCCCTCCACGAATCGACGGTAGTAACCTGCTAACCCCAAGAAACTCCGAATCTCTGTAGCTGATGCTGGTCGAGGCCAATTCTTGACTGCCTCAATCTTCTTCGGGTCCACCTGAATACCCTCTGCTGATACAACATGACCCAGAAATGCAACCGAACTCAACCAGAACTCGCACTTCGAGAACTTCGCATACAATTGACTATCCTTCAGAGTCTGAAGAACCACTCTGAGGTGCTGCTCGTGCTCCTCCTGGCTGCGGGAGTACACCAGAATATCATCAATAAAGACTATCACGAACATGTCCAAATACGGCCTGAACACTCGGTTCATCAACTCCATGAATGCTGCTGGGGCATTGGTCAACCCAAACGACATGACCAGGAAGTCATAATGCCCGTACCGAGTGCGGAATGCTGTCTTAGGGACATCGGATGCCCTAATCCTCAGCTGGTGGTAGCCAGATCTCAAGTCTATCTTTGAAAACACTTTTGCGCCCTGAAGCTGGTCAAACAAATCATCAATACTCGGCAGTGGATACTTGTTCTTTATCGTCACCTTGTTCAATTGCCGATAATCAATGCACATCCTCGTCGATCCATCCTTTTTCTTCACAAATAACACTGGCGCACCCCAAGGAGAAACACTAGGCCTGATGAAACCCTTCCCTAGCAAATCTTGCAACTGGTCCTTTAACTCCTTCAACTCTGGCGGGGCCATACGATACGGCGGGATAGAATTGGCTGCGTGCCTGGAGCCAGATCAATACAAAAATCAATATCCCTGTCGGGCGGCATACCCGGCAGGTCTGAGGGGAAAACCTCTAGGAACTCCCGAACAATAGGAACTGAGTCAATAGAAGGAACCTCTGTGCTGGAATCACGAACATATGCCAAATAAGCTAAACACCCCTTCTCGACCATGCGTCGAGCCTTAACACATGAAATGACACTGCGGGTGGCATGTCCTGGGGTCCCTCTCCACTCCAATCGGGGCAAGTCCGGTAAAGCCAAGGTCACGGTCTTTGCGTGAAAATCCAAGATCGCATGATACGGGGACAACCAATCCATCCCCAATATAACATCAAAATCAACCATGTCTAGAAGCAATAGATCAACACGGGTCTCAAGACCCTCAA
>NW_017683981.1:5633-7990 GCF_001879085.1 Nicotiana attenuata
ATTTGCAGAAAAACATGTTGTAGCTTAGAAGAGTTCCAAATTATCTCAAAAACAAGTACAAACAAAGACCCACGGTTATGCTAGACTCCGGTGTATAGACACTCATCACCACGCCTATACACCGTACTCGATCAATTAGCAAATAGCATTTTTGATACTCTAATCCTATTCCCTCAAGCCAAAGTTAGATCAAACACTTACCTCGGTCCGAAAATAGCAATCAAGCCTCTAACACCGCCTTCCCTCTAGAATTCGACTCCGAAACAATGATATCTAATCATAATTAATTCAATAATATCAAATGAGGCTCAACAACATAATCCCATAGCCTAGAAATGAATTTCCTACCATTCTTCCAAAAATAGCAAAATCCGACACCGGGCCCACATGATCCAAACTCGAGGCTCGGACCAAATTCCAATCACCCATAACCCCACGAGTTCAAATATATAATTTGTTTCAAGATCCGACCCCAAATTGAGGTTGAATCACCCAAAATTTTCAAAAACCTAACTCTACCCAAAAGCCCTAATTTCTACCTTGATTTCATGTTCTTAGGCCTAGAACTTAGTGATTAGATGATAAAATAATGAGGAAACGATGTTAGGATTACTTACCCAACGAGTTGTGGAGGAAAGGGAACTTGAATTTCATCTATGGAGGATTTGAGAGAGAGGTTCGTGTGAAGAAGATGGCAAAATCCCGTAATGGCTACTGTTTTAGGCTTTTAAAATAACTGGGCAAAATTGTTCATCGCGTTCGCGACACCCCGGTCGCGTTCGCGATGAAGGAAAATGGGCAGGCATCGCGTTCGCGTGAAGGGGAAGGCGAACGCGTAGAAGAAAATGCTGGGGGTCTGGGCAGGCTTATACGCGAACGCGAGGGAGGCTCGAACGCGATGAAGGGGTTCAAGGGAAGCTATGCGAACGCGTGGCCTTTCACACGAACGAGAAGAAGGCTGGGGTACAAGGCATCGCGAACGCGGGACAAGGTCGCGTTCGCGTAGAACAATAGACCTGTGCAGAAATTGCAGAAAATCTGCTAACTTTTCTAAGTGTAAAACACCCCGAACCACCTCCGAAACACTCCCGAGCCCTCGGGGCTCCCAACCAAACACACACACTAACTCAATATCATCCTACGAACTTGCTCGAGTGATCAAATCGCTAAAATAACATCAAAATCAAAGAATCAACCCCCAAAACTCATAATTTTCAGTTCAAAGTTCATAAACCTTCAACTTTAGCTATTTAGGTCCGAAACACGTCAAACGACGTCCGATTTCGACCAAATTTCACAGGAAGCGCTTAACGCATATTTAAGACCTGTACCGGGCGTCGGAACCAAAATACGAGCCCGATACCTATATTTTCTAACTCATTTTTATTTTCATTTTTCCTTATTAATTTCAGAAAATAATTTATCAGAAAAATTCTTTTACCGGGGTTCTGGACCTCGGATTTCCACTCCAGGCACATGCTCGAGTCCCATATTTTTCTACGGACCTCCCGGGACCGTCAAATTACGGGTCCGGGTCCGTTTACCCAAAATGTTGACCAAAGTCAACTATATCAATATTAATATCATATTTCACCAAATTTTTTCACAGAATTCATATATTTTAACATAAAAATTTTCCGGCTTCGCGCCCGGAGTGCACATGCAAATCGAGGCAACTAAAAGTGAGGTTTTCAAGGCCTCGGAAGCGCGGAAAAAGGGAGAACCACGGTGATGACCATTTGGGTCGTCACACATTTGGCTAAAGATAGAAATTTGAAGGTTCTTGAGAAGTTTGACCGAGAGTTAGACTTTTTGATATCGGGGTCAGATTCTAATTTCGGAAGTTGGAGTATGTCCGTAATGTCGAATATGACTTGGGTGCAAAATTTGAGGTTAATCGGACGTGATTTGATAGGTTTAAACACCGAAAGTAGAAGTTTGAAATTTTAGAGTTCATTAAGCTTGAATTGGAGTGTGATTCACGGTTTAAGCGTTGTTTGATATGATTTGAGGCCTCGAGCAAGTCCGTAATATATTTTGGGACTGGTTGGTGTGATTGGACGGGGTCCTGGGGGCCTCGCGTGGATTCCGGGTGGTTAACGGATCGAATTGGAACTTGGAGGAAGGGCCGAAGTTGCTGGTTGGGGCTGCACCTGCGAAACCGCAGAAGCGGTCGTGTGACCGCAGGTGCGGTATTGCTGGAGGCAGTAAGGTTCTTTTAAATCGGGGGTCTTGGCCATTATCCTCCATTTTTACTCTAGTTGGGCGATTTTTGGAGAGCTCCAAGAGAGGATTTCATCATTCAAACATGAGGTAAGTTAATTCCACCCCTTGTGAGTTAAATACACGGTTTTATT
>NW_017683982.1:0-7989 GCF_001879085.1 Nicotiana attenuata
TCCACTATCGCTGTACTTCGGGTTTAACTTAAACTCTTTGGGTTCTAACACATACGTTCGGTATTTCAAACTGCCATCCACACACTAGAGATAACCCGACTAAATGGATCAGATCTTACCTCTACTAGCTCTGCTAAAATTGCTAATTCACTGTATCTACTCAAAACTTACTTACTATCCTTTCACTAACCATCTGCTAGCATCATATTTTCTTCTCCTTCTTTGAATAACTAAAGTGAAACATAAGGTTACTCCTAACTTCCCTCATCATCTGACCATATTCTTTTGTTGCACACTATCATTCTCTTGAACTATGTACATGGATCACACTTAGGGAAATTTCATCTGTCTTAAATAAAATTAGAATATCTAACCCCAAACTTTCTGTATAATACAAAATCATATCATACTATAAACATCCGCGGTAATCACTTAGTCACATAACCTAAGGGGGAACTGCCATATCTTTTATCTTACATCAATAGTTGCTTCTTATAGTAGCTTACTAACGTGGTACTTCTAGTTCTGATTTGAACAAATCTAAGCAACTTAGAATCATTCCCTAAAATTCACTATTGGTTGCTCTTGGTTCTCATTGCATACATCATATCTCCTAGTCATTTGCATGAGTTCTACGAAAAATACATCTCTAATAATAACAATCGTTTCTGACTCCTAGGTATTTTACCCTTAGGCGCTTTTCTGTCCAAACTATAGTGACCAATGTTAGGGTCTGACATCTGAACTATCATCATCCTGCATGTGGCTCCATTTGCAAGAATTAAAAGAAATTGTTCTCTAAGGTCAAACACATACGATTACCATACACAAACTTATCCTTCAGAGTATACCATCATCTGATAAATCACTTCCTGCGCCATCCGATGAGTCTTGGTCTTAATCAAGACCTAAAATATGCGAATGTTTCACTATAATCACCGTTACTTACATTTTCTTTGAGAATCCATATGCATCATTGTATACTCACAAGACACCAGAAATTTTGATACACTGAAAATTGGATATTTGGTAAACATAAAACTGAATACTGGCGTACTGAATAACCATAAACTTGCTAACTGAAAGACTGTATAACTGGTAACTGAGGTAAACTGATAGCCATAAGACATGATAACTGCTTTTGTACTTTCTGATAAGGTTATGCTCTAATCTGTACTACTATCCATTGCATTCCACTTTTAATATCCTCTCAAGTCTTATATTTACCAACATATACTCCATAATTATACCCCAATGGGCAATTATCCTCTCTTGTACTCTAGGTTTCTCTTGCGCGTCGCTTGGGCATCCAATACGTTTGGAATTCGATAGGAAGAGAAGGTTAACTATTTCTCTAGGCTTCATGGCACGAGCTAGAGTAGAAAGAAATGAGACAATCCTGGATGTCTTGGTAGTTAACCGTTTATATGAGTGGCCGGCACACACATATAAAGGAAACTCCACTAGGCACGGCTTCATAGACTCCCTAGAGCACTTGAACCTAGTGCTTTGATACCAAGCTTTGTCATCCCCCGAACCTGGGCCTGGACGTAACACAGCACTCGGTGCCTGACTATATGTGACTGAGCGAACCAACTGGCTGGCTAAATCAACAAGTGGTATCATAACATACTGAATACGGTAGATAAATTAACACATGCTGATATACTGAAAGCCTGGATGATATAAATCAAAGTGCGAAAATATTAATACAATTCTGAAACATATTTGTAGCCAACATAGCTTAATATGAAAAGCCTGCGACTCTGTCTAACTGTTACTCTAGTCTATGAAGCCTCTATTGAAGTACTGAAAACACTGACTATCTGTAAATACTGAAAGGCTGTAAAGTAATGATAATGCCCCGAAAGAACTGGGGATCACCAAATAGCTGGTACGAGAATCTTAGCGCTCTGAATCATAAACTTGTAGATTATTACCTGCATTGTGAGAGGGAGGCCCCGGGCAAAAGGGACGTTAGTACATTTGAATTGCACTGGTATGTAAAGCAACTGAAAGAAAGAATTATAAATGTTGAAACTAAAACTAAGCTGATAACTGAAATGATAACTGTTGAAACTGAAACTGAAATGATAACTGATAGCTAATAATTGATACCTGATAACTGAAATGATGACTGATAACTGATAATTGATAACTGATAACTAAACCGATAACTGGTAGCTGACATGATAACTGATAACTGAACTGAACAAAGGAAGTAAGGATATGAATACTCCCTCTTCTGAATGATGAACAACCTGTTTATCTGAATATTAAACTGCGGCCTCAGGCCCAATATATATATGTGCACAACTGCGGCCTCGGGCCCAAGTATGCGTATACATAACTGGACCTCAGGTCCAAAATGCATAAAGCATAAACTGCGGCCTCAGGCCCAAAGATGCATAAAGCATAAACTGCGGCCTCAGGCCCAAAGATGCATAAAGCATAAACTGCGGCCTCAGGCCCAAATACAGGTGTTCAACATTCAGGAACTGAGAATCAAACTGCAATACATGATAATAAAATACTGAATCACAGTGAGTTACATGATACTGGAATACTGGATCACACTGAGTTACATAATACTGGAATACTGGATCACACTGAGTTACATAATACTGGAATACTGGATCACACTGAGTTACATAATACTGGAATACTGAATGGGACTAGACTGAGACATGTATTCTTGAACTGATTATGAACACTGAAACTTCAACTGTTTATGGCATACTGATATACTAAGACTTAGGGGCATCAAACCCAAGTCTATATTGAATACACACTGAGCTCACAACGTTCAGAATGAAAGTCATGAACGAGTAATGAAGTTAGAGAATAGAAGTTCTGCGACTATTCAAGGAACTAGGCTTAACTATATTTCTGAGGCAATTAGTAATGTCGTAAAAGAAACGTAGTGTAGGGAGAATCATTAAAATTCCCAAACATAGAGAGTTAGCCTCACATACCTTAACTTCCTCCTCTTGAGCGTAATACAACATTTGCCAACCCTTTCAACTTTAATCTATATCAATACAAGTCAAATGGATTCCATATTAGCAATAATTCTCATGTTTTGGTCACTTAAGCATTTTCTCAAACACTTTGTGACATAAAGCTTCATAGTCCTTATTAATGGTGTTTCTACGCCCAACAAGCCATTCACTTGATCCTAGATAAATTCTAAAATCTCAAATTTCTTATAATCAATGTTATTCTTCTTCACCCATAAGATAAATAACACCCTTAACCAATAATCAATAATCAACAAGCCAAACCTATAATTGTTCAAGCTTTTCTATCAAATCCATCAACTCATATCTCATGAACTAGGGTTTAAAATCATTAAATCAATGCTAGAATCAATTAGAGGGTGAAGACATTACCTTTTTGAAGTTCAAACCCTTTGAATTCGAGTTCTAGGCTTCCTTCTCTCAACAATGATGTCACAATCGAATATCTAATGATATGGAGGGTTTACACATGTTAATAAGATGTTGGAAAATTGAAATTAACTTAGAATCACCATTAAAACTTACCTTGGGTGGTGGAAGGACCCTTAAGGAGTTAGGTTTTTGAGAGTTCCCCTTTCTAGAGCAAGTTTTTATGTTTTGGGCCTGTGGGGGACGAAATATAGCTTTAAAACGAACCCCCACGAGCGCGCCCGTGCACCTGGAGACCTGCCTGCGCTACTGACCGCGCTAAACGGCAGTAACACTGCCTCAAAATTAGCGGGGTCACGCTACCGGGCGCGCATATCGCATACTGTTCTGTAAAAAGTGCATAACCTTTTGTACAGAGATCTGTTTGGGCTCCATAATATATCGTTGGAAAGATATTTCAAAGGCCTACAATTTTCTTGCTTTGAGTTTTCCCAAATTCCTTACAAAAGTTTCACTAAACTCTGATGGAAATCTACAAACTTAGTCGATTTTGTCAAATCTTATGCATCTCACTTTCCATCTTGATTTTGAAACAACTATTTTCTCCCATAATCATCCCTCTAGGACTTCATATGTCTAAAATATCAAATTAATACCCATTTAACATATCCACACCTAGTCCGAATGTACGGGGTGTTACATTATCTCCCCTTTGGGATCATTCGTCCTCGAATGATTGTCCTGACTGTAACTTCTGCTAACTCTGGACCTTAAACGGGTCAAGTGGAAACATGAACTTTCATTAACACTTGTATACTAAACTGAATGAATACATGATTACTGAACTATTGCGATACTGAACTGAATGACTACTGCATTGACTGAATACTGGTCTGCCCTGGATACGTGAATACTGAACTAGCATAGGTATATGAATATTGAACTGGCACGAATATTTGAGTAATCTGAGTACTAAGCTGGCATGAATGTCTAAGTATTGGACTAACATGAGTAGCTGAGTATTGAGCTAACATTAGTATCTGAGTACTGAACTGACATGGTATCGTAGTACTGAACTGACATGAGTATCTGAGTACTGAACTGACATGAGTATCTGGGTACTGAACTGACATGAGTATCTGAGTACTGAACTGACATGAGTATCTGAGTATTGAGATGACATGAGTATCTGAGTACTGAACTGACATGAGTATCTGAGTACTGGAAACTTGAAGGTTATAACATGATACGTGAAATACTGGTTGTACCACCGCTAATTCTAGTGGTAACTCCAACTCATGAGCTATTTGACCGATCTTTTGTAGGATCATATACGGCGTGATATATTTGGGACCGAGCTTTTCTTTCTTCCCAAATCTTATAACGCCTTTCATAGGCGAAACTTTTAGAAACACCCAATCATCAACTTGGAACTCTAACATCTTCAAACGCTCTTGAATCAACTTAACTTTCTCTATAGTCTGATAGACCAAATTTGGTCCCAACAACTCCTCCTCACCAACTTTGGACCAACCAATTGGCGATCTACACCTTCGCCCATACATAGTCGCTCACAGTGCTATCTTGATACTAGAATGGTAGGTGTTATTATTAGCAAGGTCAATGAGAGGTATGTGATCATCCCAATTTCTTTTAACATCAAGGACATATCCTCAACTGTTTAAATAAAATGCTCTGCCTGGCCATGAAGTCTATGACGTTCTTTTTCATGTCGTTCAACCAATAAATCTCCTTGGTCATGATGCATATTTGGGAACCTGGATGGAAAGAATACCTAGAATTATGGGCTTCTAACATGATCTTCCCTCTTTAAGTCCATCTATGTCTGGGACACACAATCTGTCCTAGTACCTCAAAGTACCATCATCTCCCCCTTATTCAAAAGCAATCATTTTATACTTGTGAATCTCCTCTTCAACTGCAACACGTAGGGATCATCAAATTGTTCTCCTTCTCAATGGCTATTAAGGGGGAACAAGTCTTGTTCTAGACAACAACTCCGTCATCTTTAGAGTCCGAAGTCGAACTCCTATCTTGGCTGGTGAACTCCTTTTACCAGAGCTCTCTTATCTACCTCAATCATGAGTTATACTTCCACACTTTATCTTCTTAAGAACTTCCTGAAAACACTTATAGAATTGTTGTGAGCTAAGTCTTTAACCAGTACTCCGAAGACTAGAGTCTCGTGCAATGGCACTACCCTCGTGATACATAACTAGGCATGATTTTATAGCTTTCTATGATTACTTTATCATCAATAACTAAACTCGGTGATCATTCTACTCACTTTGTTTTTCTTACACATGCTAGACATAATCTGTGTGGTAATTATACAATTTTCCCTCATTACCGAACTGATTTTCCTTTTACATATCCCATGCTACTATTCGAGTTTCAGATCTCCAACTGGACTTACTGAAAATTTTCACATCACCCCTTAGACCAAAGGTCTTATACTTGTGGATCCTTCTCTTTTTTTTTTGCTGGGATCCAAATAACTTTTCTTATTTTCTGCAATTCTTTGCACTCTACGTCAATGACGACTCATCTTCCAACTTACTTCTGAGAAATCTTTCTTACTAGGGAAAACTAAATTATTCACTTAACGGAAAGCTAACATATTCACAGCTATCATACACAATCTTAATAATTTAATTTTGCTCACACTGTCAATCTTGGGGAGACCCATTTTCGCTAATTCTTAAAGGCTATTCTTTTATAGTTTGTGCTCTCACTGCTAGCTGATTTTTTTCTCACTGCCACTGTACTTCCGGTTTAATTTAAACTCTTTGGGTTCTAACACACGTTCGGTATTTTAAACTGTCATCCACTCACTAGAGTTAACCTGGCTAAGTAAATCAAATTGTACCTCTACTAGCTTTGCTGAAAGTGCTAATTCACTGTATCAACTCAAAACTTACTTACTATTCTTTTACTAACCACATGCTACCATCATGTTTTCTTGCTCTGCTTTGAATAACTAAAGTGAAGCATAAGGCTATTTCTAATTTTCCTCATCATCCGACCCTATTCTATGGTCGCATACTATCTTTTTTTTCCCTAAACTATGTGCATAGATCACACTTAGGGAATTCATCTGTCTTAAATAAAATTAGAATATCTAACCCCAAACTTTCTGTATAATACAAAATCATATCATACTATAAACATCCGCGGTAATCACTTAGTCACATAACCTAAGGGGGAACTGCCATATCTTTTATCTTACATCAATAGCTGCTTCTTATAGTAGCTTACTAACGTGGTACTTCTAGTTCTGATTTGAACAAATCTAAGCAACTTAGAATCATTCCCTAAAATTCACTATTGGTTGCTCTTGGTTCTCATTGCATACATCATATCTCCTAGTCATTTGCATGAGTTCTACGAAAAATACATCTCTAATAATAACAATCGTTTCTGACTCCTAGGTATTTTACCCTTAGGCGCTTTTCTGTCCAAACTATAGTGACCAATGTTAGGGTCTGACATCTGAACTATCATCATCCTGCATGTGGCTCCATTTGCAAGAATTAAAAGAAATTGTTCTCTAAGGTCAAACACATACGATTACCATACACAAACTTATCCTTCAGAGTATACCATCATCTGATAAATCACTTCCTGCGCCATCCGATGAGTCTTGGTCTTAATCAAGACCTAAAATATGCGAATGTTTCACTATAATCACCGTTACTTACATTTTCTTTGAGAATCCATATGCATCATTGTATACTCACAAGACACCAGAAATTTTGATACACTGAAAATTGGATATTTGGTAAACATAAAACTGAATACTGGCGTACTGAATAACCATAAACTTGCTAACTGAAAGACTGTATAACTGGTAACTGAGGTAAACTGATAGCCATAAGACATGATAACTGCTTTTGTACTTTCTGATAAGGTTATGCTCTAATCTGTACTACTATCCATTGCATTCCACTTNGAGCTGAATCAGGTCGTTTTCGTGTGCCTTACCAATAATGCGAAGTGGACGCGGTCCAGTTCCCTCCCGGTTCTCCTGACAAATCAAACAACGCAGAGGTCAACACCCGAGGGCAAGGACGGTTTTGATGGGATGAGGGGGGGGACGATATCGGTTCCGGCAGCAACAATGAAAACGATCCCTTTAAATCGAACTCATGCAGTTTATGAGGGAAATAAACGCCCGAATGGATCAAATTCCGTGTGCACCTCCAGTATTGAAAGGACCATATTCAAAGAAGTATACCCAGATGCTGTTCAAACCGAGTGCGGCACCAGAATTGATCCCGAAACGGTTTCAAATGCTAGACGTGCCAAAGTATGATTGGACTTCAGATCCTCAGGAGCACATCACCACATATATTACAGCAGTGAAGAGAAACGAGATTGAGTCAGTCTTACTGAGGAAATTCGGGAAGACCCTTACGAAGGGAGCCCTGACATGGTATTCGCTCTTGCCCGCGCACTCTATAAACTCATTCAAAATGCCTATGGTTTCTTTCATCAAGGCCCATGCCGGGGTCAGAAAGGTACATGCCCGAAAGGGCTACATATTCAGGATTGCGCAAGGAGAGTCTGAGTTACAGCG
>NW_017683983.1:0-3618 GCF_001879085.1 Nicotiana attenuata
GGGCATGATGGACGGAGAAATGGGGAGTAGGAGGTGGGTAGTAATGCTGTGATGGGCCATATGGAGCATGTGGGTAAGCTTGGGGGTGAGGGCGAGGTTGGTGATAATATGGTGACGGACTCCTGGACCAGACCCTTGATTCCACCACTGCCACTTCTTCTTTCTTTTTCTTTCCCAATACACCTCCGGTGCCGCTTTGAATAGCCTGCGTAGTTGCTTTGAGTGCCGAATAGCTCATAATCTTGTTAGATTTGAGACCCTCTTCCACCATGCTTCCCATCTTTACGACCTCATTGAAAGTTTTCCCCACCGCGGACACCAGATGACCATAGTAGGTTGGCTCCAAAGCCTGAAGGAAATAATCAACCATCTCATTCTCTTTCATCGGAGGATCAACTCTTGCTGCCTGTTCTCTCCAACGGAAACCGTACTCTCTAAAGCTTTCGCCGGGCCTCTTCTCGATTTTGGTCAATGACAGACGGTCCGGGACAATTTCGAGATTGTATTGAAAATGACATGCAAATGCTTGAGCCAGGTCGTCCCAGGTGTACCACCGAGCATGATCTTGTCGTGTGTACCACTCTAACGCTGCTCCACTTAAGCTTTGACTAAAGTAAGCCATTAATAGCTCATCTTTTCCCCCAGCTCCCCTCATCTTACTGCAGAATCCCCTCAGATGGGCTAGAGGATCACTATGTCCATCATACAGATCAAACTTTGGTAACTTGAACCCTGCTGGCAGCTGGACATCGGGAAACAAGCACAAATCTTTGTAGGCCACACTGACTTGGCCACCCAATCCTTGCATGTTCCTGAAGGATTGCTCCAGGCTTTTTATTTTTCGAAACATCTCTTCCTGTTTCGGGTCCTTAAGCGGCTTATCGGTTTCCACCGGGAGCTCAAAGCGAGGAGTGTAGGAATATGGCTCAGGAGCTTTAAAGGTAGGCTCGGGAGGGTAGTACTGGCTGTCGTGAGTTGGAAACAATGGCTCACTGGAAGATCTCTGCAACGTGGCAGGTGGAGGCGCCACAAATACTGGAGCAATTAGTGGTGGAGGACATGGAATTTGTTTGGGTGGTGGTGGTGGTGTCTGAGAGGTAGTTCCGTAGTAATGCTGGTAAGTAGGGAAAGCGGGAGATGAGTTCACTGTGGGAGGATCTTGGGGTTGAGCTGGTGGTGGGAGGTAATTGGGGTTGGCAGGATAGACTGGTGGTGGATGTCCCTTCGACCAGGCCTGGTACATCTCGGCCATTTGTTGCTTTAGTTTATACATCTCTTCTCTCATTGTGTTAACGTCCACTGCCTCCTCCTCTCTGGATGGGTCAACAATGCTCGCTTCTAAATCCTGATTGGTCATGTTTGACTTGTCCTTGGAGCGGGTGTTGTAAGGATGGGTTGCCAGAATGCCAGTCAGCTTAAACACCTATCTGGACTCATCAACAACAACTTGGTTAGCGGTTAGGGCATTAACAAATAGATAACCGCACATTGATGGGTGGATGCACCTAAGCAGTCAGACGTCTCTATCATGCCTCTATTCATTCACATGCGTCATCCCGGCTTTCATTTCTTTTTTTTTTTGCCAATTAGTCCCCACTCTTATCTTTTCATTGTGTTTTGCTCTCCCTTTTTGGTTCTCTTTCATTTGGTTTTTCCCCTATTTGTATCATTTTTCTGGTTTTCCCTTTTATTATTTAGAGACGGTCGAATCCTATGGAGACTGCCTACGTATCACGACCCTGCGTGAATCAGACCAAGCGTAGTTCGTGAAAAATAAATGCAAAGTAGGAGCATGATAGTTTTGGCAATTTCAATTTATTGATAGCAAATTTGTCTATTACAAAGATTCAGAACAACTAACAGACTCTAAGAACTATAAACTCCACCATCCCTATTTTAATTCAAACAAAATACAGACTCAATCGACTGACTGTCTTGTAACGAAAAGGAGATACAGACTCTGGTAGAAAGAAATACAAACCCAAATGACCTAACTCCCAAAAAAGAAATACGGACTCGAACGACAAACTTTTGTTTTTTTTAGTAGAAGAAAGAGTGCAGACTCAAAGACAATTACGAATACATTAAAGCTCCTGGTGCCCGCGGGACATCATTCGGTCTCGCCGCGGGCCTATATGCAAGTTCCCCTTGAAGTCTGTCCAGGTCGTTCATTATCTGCTTCACAAATATCATCACTGATGCCAAGAAGGTGGTACGGGCCATGTTCTCGCACATTTGACATTTCCTAGTAATGGAATGAGCAATGGTTAAGATTCTCTCTCGGATTCTTCCTTTCTCTTGAAGCAACCGCCCTATCTGTTGGGCCCTAGCCTCCAAAGTCCGCTCAACCGCCTGGCTTTGTTCCCGGAGTTGTTGCAAGTCCATTTCTAACTGTGCCAATGCCATGTAACAATGTTCTCTTTCGACTTTGAATTCTTTTGCCTGTTTGATCATACGGTTTTCTGTGGCAATAACCTTTTTCTTTAATCCCGTGACCTCACTATCATATTCTTCTTTTAACTGTTTAACCATGCGGGCCCGTTCTTCTGCATTTTTAGCCAATTGTTTCCGGACCCCAGCTAATTCCTTTTCTGCCTTGTTGCGGTCAAAACTGTAGTCGTTCACCTTTTGCCTTAGATTTGCTATAAGTTTTGCATCTTTGGCACTTCTGACAGGATTATCGGCCTCTAACTTCATTTTTTGGATTTGGGCTCGCAAGGCTTCATTCTCTTTGGCCAATTGTTTTTTCTCACCTTCATCAGCCGCGGCTTGCAAGCTATTTTCAAATCGGAGGTCTTGGACCTGTTTTTCCAATGCTCCTATGCGGGCCCTATACTCATTTTCTTTAGTTAACCAATCCCACTGTTCTCGTGATGATTCAACAAATTCCTGGATGTGAGGTCATTTGGCCGGTCTTCCGAATGCAACGTCCCTTCTATACCAAGCCTGATAATCAGGCGACACTTCTCCTTTGGCTCGATCTCGAACACAAGTGTTTGCCGCCAAATATTGACATTTGCTCCAGACTTGGCGGACCATTGCTTCAGGAAACTGGCCATCAGGGCCAATCTCAACCACTTGCAAACTAAGATCATCATCCTTGGGTACTATTTGGCATCTCCCCAGTTGCCTCAACACTCGATACGGGGCGTAAGGCTGGATGCTTCTAAGCCCCATCAGAAGGAAATGTGGTCGGGCTGCCGGCATGTATACGATTTCATCAACGGGTAACCATCCCAGTTTCCACTCTATTTGTCTAGCAGTGAGGGACCGAAAATATGTTGTCCAACCCGTGACTCCTTCTGGCAATTCGGCCCCTTTAATCCTTGTGTAAAACTCTTCTATGCATGTTTTTTCTGGAGACCCGTAGCTCAAAAACCGAGGACGATGACACAGATGCTCGATCATCCACATTTGTAACAATAGACTGCACCCCTCGAAGAAGGCTTCCCCGGCCTTGCAGGCTGTAAGAGCACGGAAGATGTCGGCCAATATCATAGGTGCAAGTGTACTTTTGGCTTGAGTAATTAACGTGCTGATGACCCCAGCTATTTTTATGTCAATGTTCCCATCCTTCCTTGGAAATACTAAAAGCCCCAGGAAAGCTACCATAAAGGC
>NW_017683983.1:7394-7989 GCF_001879085.1 Nicotiana attenuata
CAAACTGAACTAGACTAAACTGAAATTAACAAATCAAACATTAGAACAAAAATTAAAATCAACAAAGCCTAAACAGAATCGACCAAGATGGCTAATAAAGAATTAAGGATAACAATGAACCATAAACTGAAACCAAACATTTAGCAAGACGGATTCAAAACGAAAAATTAAACTTAAAACCTAAACTTAGCAAGACAGGATTAAACCAACCAAACAAAATTAAACAAGAGCATACTGAACAGAATCGAAAACAGAATCGAACAAAACTTACTAATTTTGAGCATTCGACTGACTATAGGGCGAACTCTGACCAGCTATTGTTGTTTGAATCCTCCGGGATTCTTGACATGTAACATTCCTAATCGTGTGTTTTCAAAAGAAAACACGTGATTAGGGAAATTACGGTCCAAAATCCCCAAGATTTCGAGTTAGGGTTCTGCCGGAATTTGGGATTTAGAGTTTGTAATGTTCCATGCAGATTCGAGACAAGTGGATATGGGGGTTGGGTAGAGGAGGTTCGGACGGTTCTGTGGTGTGAATTTGGGTTAATTTGGGACAACTGACGTCATGGCCGGAAAACTTTAAACCGTTATTC
>NW_017683984.1:0-7989 GCF_001879085.1 Nicotiana attenuata
AGGAGGTTCATTGAGGGACTTATCCAGGCCTACTCGACGTTCAGGATGGGCTAAGGAGACGGGGAGTGAGATTTCGTTTCCAGGAGGCGGTCAATGTGGCTAGGAGGGTTGAGATGGTTTTGTCACAGGGAGGTGGTCAGGGGTCTGACAAGAGGCCTCGTCATTTAGGCAGATTCAGTGGCGCCTCGTCAGGAGGCAGGGATTCGTATGGTAGAGGCCATCCTCCTAGGCCTTTTCAGTCGGCACTTCAGGTTTCTCACGGTGCTTCAGGTGGCCGTGGTTCTCACATGCAATATTCTGATTAGCAGTCCTATAGTGCACCACCAGCTCCTATCAGTGCACCGCCGCTCCAGAGTTTTCGGGGTGGCCATTCAGTTCGTCAGGGTCAGTAGTCTCAGCAGCCGAGGACTTGTTATACTTGTGGTGATACGGGTCACATTGCTAGATTCTATCCTCGAGCATCGAGCAGCTCTCAGCATCCGGGTTCCCGTGCCATGGTTCAGGCACCAAGTGTTCCAAAGCCCGCCCAGCCAGCCAGATGTGGGGGTACATGTGCTAGAGGTGGAGGTAGAGGTGCTAGAGGTGGAGCTCAGGCCGCTAGAGGTGGAGGCCAGCCAGCAGCAAGCCGTCCCAGAGATGTAGTTCAGGGTGGTGGGGCCCAGCCCCGATTTTATGCTCTTCCAACCAGACCGGAGGCTGAGGCTTCCGATGCAGTCATCACAGGTACGGTTCTGGTTTGTAGTAGGGATGCTTCAGTGCTATTTGATCCAGGGTCTACATACTCTTATGTGTCGTCTTATTTTGCGCCGTATCTGGTCATGCCCAGTGATTCTCTGAGTGCTCCTATTTATGTGTCCACCCCGTTGGGTGATTCTATTGTGGTAGATCGTGTTCATCGTTCTTGCATGGTTGTGATTGGGGGTCTTGAGACCCGAGTAGACTTATTACTGTTGGACATGGTCGATTTTGATGTCATACTGGGGATGGATTTGTTGTCACCTTACCACGCCATCTTGGATTGTCATGCCAAGACTGTGACCTTAGCCTTACCGGGTCTACCTCGTTTAGAGTGGAGAGGGACTCCTGGTCATTCTACCCGTAGTGTTATCTCATATATGAAGGCTCAGCGAATGGTCGAGAAGGGGTGTTTGGCCTATTTGGCATATGTTCGTGATTCCAGTGCCGAGGTTCCTTCTATTGATTCTGTGCCTGTAATTCGCGAGTTTCCTGAGGTATTTCCTTCAAACCTGCCGGGTATGCCACCCAACACGGATATTGATTTTTGCATTGACCTGGCTCCGGGCACTCAGCCCATTTCTGTTCCGCCATATCGTATGGCCCCGCCTGAGTTGAAAGAGTTGAAGGAGCAGTTGCAAGACTTGCTTGATAAGGGCTTCATTAGGCACAGTGTCTCGCCACGGGGTCCGCCGGTGTTGTTTGTCGAGAAGAAGGACGGATCGATGAGAATGTGTATAGATTACCGGCAATTGAACAAGGTCACAATCAAGAATAAGTACCCATTGCCGAGGATTGAGGATTTGTTCGGCCAGCTTCAGGGTGCCCAAGTGTTTTCTAAGATTGACTTGAGATCTTGCTACCATCAGTTGAAGATTAGGGCATCCGATGTCCCTAAGACAGCTTTCCGCACTCGGTACGGGCATTATGAGTTTTTGGTGATGTCATTCGGATTGACGAATACCCCAGCAGCTTTCATGGATTTGATGAACCGAGTGTTCATGCCTTACTTGTATTCGTTCGTGATAGTCTTCATTGACGACATTTTGATTTATTCCCGCAGTCAGGAGGAGCATGAGCAGCATCTGAGAGTGGTTCTTCAGACTCTGAGAGATAGTCAGCTGCATGCTATGTTTTCGAAGTGTGAGTTCTGGTTGAGTACAATTGCTTTCTTGGGTCATGTGGTTTCAGAAGAGGGTATTCAGGTAGATCTAAAGAAGATAGAGGCAGTCAAGAACTGGCCTCGACCCACATCAGCTACAGAGATCCGGAGTTTCTTGGGTTTGGGAGGCTATTATCGTCGGTTTGTGGAGGGGTTTTCATCTATTGCAGCCCCGATGACCAGGTTGACCCAGAAGGGTGCCTAGTTTAGGTGGTCGGATGAGTGTGAGGCAAGCTTCCAGAAGCTCAAGACAGCTTTGACTACGGCGCCAGTGTTGGTTTTGCCCACAGGTTCAGGCCTATATATAGTTTATTGTGATGCATCTCATGTTGGGCTTGGTGCGGTGTTGATGCAGAATGGCAAGGTCATTGCTTATGCTTCGCGTCAGTTGAAGATTCATGAGAAGAACTATCCGGTCCATGATTTGGAGTTAGCAGCCATTGTTTAAGCGCTGAAGATTTGGAGGCATTATCTATATGGCGTGGCATGTGAGGTGTTCACAGACCACAAGAGTTTGCAATGCTTGTTCAAGCAGAGGGAGCTAAATTTGAGGCAGAGAAGGTGGTTGGAGCTGTTAAAAGACTATGATGTCACTATCTTATATCATCCGGGAAAGGCCAATATGGTGGCCGATGCTTTGAGTAGGAAGTCGGCCAGTATGGGCAGTCTTGCGTATATTTCGGTCGGTGAGAGACCGCTTGCTTTGGATGTCCAGGCCTTGGCCAATCAGTTCGTGAGGTTGGATGTTTCTGAGCCCACCCGTATATTAGCTTGCACAGTTGCTCGCTCTTCTTTATTGGAGCGTATCCGAGATCGGCAGTATGATGACCCTTATTTGTGTGTCCTCAGAGACACGGTGCAGCACGGAGGCGCCAAGCAGGTCACACTAGGAGATGATGGAGTTTTGAGGATGCGGGGTCGTATTTGTGTGCCTAATGTGGATGGACTTCGGGAGTTGATTCTAGAGGAGGCCCATAGTTCCCGGTACTCTATTCATCCGGGCGCCGCCAAGATGTATCAGGACTGGCGGCAGCATTATTGGTGGAGGAGAATGAAGGAGGACATTGTTGCATATGTGGCTCGGTGTTTGAATTGTCAGCAGGTTAAGTACGAGCATCAGAGACCTGGTGGTTTGTTCCAGAAGATTGAGATTCCTGAGTGGAAGTGGGAGCGTATCACTATGGACTTCGTTGTTGGACTCCCACGGACTCAGAGGAAGTTCGATGTAGTGTGGGTTATTGTTGATAGGCTGACCAAGTCAGCACATTTCATTCCTGTGGCAGTCTCCTATTCTTCCGAGCAGTTAGCTGAGATCTATATCCGGGAGATTGTTCGTCTTTATGGTGTGCCCGTGTCTATCATCTCGGACCGGGGTACGCAGTTTACCTCACACTTCTGGAGAGCAGTTCAGCGAGAGTTGGGCACACGGGTTGAGTTGAGCACAACGTTTCATCCTCAGACGGACGGGCAGTCCAAGCGGACTATTCAGATTTTAGAGGATATGCTCCGAGCTTGTGTTATTGACTTTGGAGGCTCGTGGGATCAGTTCTTGCCTTTAGCAGATTTTGCCTACAACAACAGCTACCAGTCGAGTATTCAGATGGCTCCTTATGAGGCTTTGTATGGTAGGCGGTGTCGGTCGCCGGTTGGATGGTTTGAGCTGGGAGAGGCTCGGTTGTTGCGTACGGATTTAGTACAGGATACCTTGGACAAGGTCAGGATCATTCAGGATAGGCTTCGTACAACTCAGTCCAGGCAAAAGAGTTATGCCACCGTAAGGTTCGTGATTTGACATTCATGGTCGGTGAGCGGGTATTGCTTCAGGTGTCGCCTATGACTGGCGTGATGAGATTTGGAAAGAAGGGCAAGCTTAGCCCTAGGTTCATTGGCCCGTTTGAGATTCTTGATCGAGTGGGAGAGTTGGCTTACAGACTTGCGTTGCCGCCGAGCTTATCAGCCGTGCATCCAGTGTTTCACGTGTCCATGCTTCGGAAGTATCACGACGATCCATCCCACATGTTAGACTTCAGCACTGTCCAGTTGGACAAAGCCTTGTCCTATGAGGAGGAGTCGGTAGCTATGACCGGCAGGTTCGTCAGTTGAGATCAAAGAGTTTTCCTTCTGTTCGTGTTCAGTGGAGAAGTCCGCCTACTGAGGCATCAACCTGGGAGTCCGAGTCCGATATGCGGATCCGTTATCCCCATCTTTTCCCCGACTCAGGTACTTCCTTCTTATGTCCGTTCGGGGACGAACGGTTGTTTTAGAGGTGGAGGATGTGATGACCCAAAAAGTCATCACTTGTTTTAGAAACAAATTCAGTATTCCAAGGCCTAAAAACCTCTTTTTTACCTCACCTCGATTTGCGTGCGAAGTCTGGGCGCGTAGCCGGAAAGACATTGTATGAAAATTTGTGAAAAATAATAAATTTTGCCTTTAAAATAAATTTAAGTTGACTTCGGTCAATATTTTGAGCAAACGGATCCGGATCTGCGTTCCGACGATCTCGGGAGGTCTGTAAGAAAATATGGGACTTGGGCGTATGCCCGGAATCAAATTCTGAGGTCCCTAGCCCGAAAAATGAATTTTTAAAGAAAATTGTTTTCTGAAAAATACATGCGTTTTTGAAAATGAAATGTGTTTGCAATTTGATGGTATCGGGCCCGTATCTTGGTTTCGGAGCCCGGTACAGGTCTTATATGTGATTTAAGTTGAGTCTGTGAAGTTTGGTAAGAAACGTACTTGAAATGACGTGAATCGGACTTTATTTGAGAAAAATTAGAAAATTTGATGTTCTTGAGTGATTTAATGATTTTGATGCTAAATTCATAGTTGTTGATATTATTTTGGTGATTTGAATGCACGAGCGAGTCCGTATGATATTTTTGGGTTAGTGTACATGTTTGGTTTGGAGCCCCGAGGGATCGGGTGAGTTTTGGATAGGCCACGGAGTGAAATCGAACTTAGGAAGTTGCAGGTCTTCAACTGGTACGTTGCAGGTCTGCAGGCTTCGCAAATGTGAGAAAATCATCGCAAATGTGATACTGGACCTGGAATGCCTTGGTCGCGAATGCGACACTTGTATCGCAAATGCGATAATCGCAATTGCGAACGGTCCCTCGCAAATGCGAAGGTGACCGGATTTGTGCTGAGTCGCAAATGCGACAAAAGCTTCGCATTTGCGAAAGCTGCAGTCTGAGGGGTTCGCAATTGCGAACCCTGGTCGCAATTGCGACATCAGAGACCTGTAAATCCACACTTAGATGCATTTTTATCATTTTTCATATCTTTTCAAAACATAAACTCTCTTGGGCGATTTTCCAAAGAAAACTTCTTCTCCAAATCAATTGTAAGTCGTTTCTAACTAGTTTTCTTCAATCCTTAACATCTTTTCACATGATTTCAACTCAAAATCAATGATTTTCATGGGGAAAATTGGGTGTTTTGGGTAGAACCTAGATTTTTCAAATTTTGGGGATTTTGACCTCGATTTGAGGTTCGATTTCAAAATAAATTATATATTTGAGTTCGTGAGTGAATGGGTAATCGGATTTTGGTTCGAACCTCGGGTTTTGACCATGTGGGCCCGGGGTCGATTTTTGACTTTTTGGGAATTTAGAAAATTTATTTCCATGCATTAGAATTGGTTCATTTAGAATTTATTGATGTAATTAAGTAACTTGTGACTAGATACGAGCGAATTGGTGGTGGAATCAAGAGGTAAAGCGATAGTTGAGGCTTGAACTGTGTTCGTGACATCGAGGTAAGTGTTTGGTCTAACCTTAGCTTGAGAGAATAAGAGTTTGGTCTTATATGCTATGTGTTAATTGTTGAGTACAATGTATAGGTGTGGTGACGAGTATCTATACATCGGTGTCAAGCATGCCCGTGAGTCTTATGTTTTGATTATTGTGACTCCGTTTGTATTGTTCATGTTTAATGTGGTGATTGCTATTGTTGAGCAAGGCTTGTGGAAAGAATATTGGTATTTGTATATTGAAGAGCGTTGGCTCAAGTTGTATAGTGATTTGTGGAAGTATAATTAGCAATTGAACATTATAGAGCATTGGCTCAAATTGTGAATCAAGTGGTGAAGTAAATGTGAAAATGAGAAAAGGATTATGGTATTGATCCCTTGCCGGGACATTGTTGCTTTTAATGTTGTTCCCTTGTCGGGATGTTGTGATTTTGATATTGTTCCCTTCCCGGGATTTTATTATGATTCATTTATTCCTTGCCCTTATTGTTTGTGTTTGTTGTTTGGGTGAGGAAGAGTGTAAAGCACGAAGGGTGATGCCGTGCATTATTTTGGTGAGAGAGTGTTAAAGCTCGAAGGGTGATGCCGTGTATTATTATTATTTGTGAGGAAGAGTGTAAAGCACGAAGGGTGATGCCGTGCCGCACGATGTACCATTCCGTACCGATTATATTGATTTTATGGTGAGGATCAGAGTAAAAGCACGAAGGGTGATGCCGTGCAGTTTATATTGATTTTTATGGTGAGGATGAGAGTAAAAGTACGAAGGGTGACGCTGTGCACTTGCTTGATTTCTGATTCTTGTTGATAATTGAATTTTGTTGTGTTCCATATATTTGCTTGCTGTCCTCTTGTTGTCTTTGGATATTTCCGCGCAGCATGTTTCCCCCTCCCATCCTGGACAGTATATTTCTGCTTTTATTTTCCGCTGTACATTATTTATCTGCACAGGTTTATTTGGTAGTCAGGCCCTAGCCTCGTCACTACTTCACCGAGGTTAGGCTAGGCACTTACCAGCACATGGGGTCGGTTGTGCTGATACTACACTCTGCACTCTTTTTTGCAGATCCCAGTGTTGTAGATTTCGGACCGCAGTGAGGTTTCTGCTTCTTGATCATCAGGCGACCCGAGGTAGTCCTGCAGGCATCCGCAGGCCTTTGCGTTTCCCTTCGATCTATTTTCCTGTTTCTTTTATGTAATCCCAGAGACAGTATTTTGGTTATTTCTTTCAGACCCTTATTTGTAGTTTTCTTAGATAGTCTGCGAAGTTGTGACACCAATCTTGGGTAGTTTTGCTATGGAATGATATTAGCAGTATTATTAAACGTGAATCTAAATCTTCCGCTTGTTCAATTTTTGTTGATTATTAACTGTTGGCTCATAACTGTTGACGAATTTAAAAAATTGGAAACAATGCAAATAAATCAGTTGATTGGCTTGCCTAGCTTTCACTAGTAGGCGCCATCACGACTCCCGAGGATGGAAAATCCGGATCGTGACACTATCGACGTATGTGGTCAAGATAACACATTTTGCTCTAATTTGTGCTCGTTTGACAATTAGTTTTGCATAATTGGTAAGTTTGTCCTGATTTTCTTATTAATTTGAATTTTTATCTATTACTTGAAGGAAGGGTAAAATATTCACCAGATGGACAAAAATAATTCATGTGGCTGGACGTGTGTCACAATCCATGGATTGTTGGCATCCAGGGGAGTTGAGGCTATCAAAATGCCAAGTTCAACGGGGTATTAAAAATCACGTAAAATCTAAGGGGAACTAAGTAAAAGTTATCAAATTCAGAGGATCTCAAACTATTCTGTCTTTTTTCAGCGGTCAACCTGTTTGAGGAATTCTCAAAGCCCGATTAATTCTAAATCAACAAAAGGCAAAGAGAAAAACAAAATAGGTACCAAATGCAAAAGGATAATGTCCGGGCATTAAGTTCAACAGCATGTGCAGCTGCTGTTACTAATCTTGCCTTAATCCATGTGTCTTATTATTAGATGGTATAATCCTTCAATTGTTCCTAAATTCTCTCTATTCTAAAATTCAATTTTAAAATGCTGAAGGAGTGGAACTATGAACGTAAAGAAGATGGTCCTCATTTTATTATTTAAAGATAGTCTGCTAATGTTCATGTCAAACTACATTAATGTTTCATAATTAGTGATAAAAGTGAGCTGAGAATCTATATTACTCATATCTAAATTTATATGGCAGTGTTTAATTAGGCACGAAGTTTAAGAAAGAATGATGATTTTTAAAACTTTTGGTTCCCAACAAGCCATAGATTGTGGCTAACTATAAATTGTCTAACTAAAGTTAAATGAAAAGT
>NW_017683985.1:0-614 GCF_001879085.1 Nicotiana attenuata
AATCCTCACACTCTCACGAGTTCATTCATACCAAAATTACCAAAATTGGACCTCAAATGGTCCATCAAATCCTCAATCAAAGGTCTCCAATACTAAGCCCTAGTTTCCCAAATTTTCACCCTAAATTTTCATAAATTTCTAGCTCTAATCCGTGAAATAATGACATATGAACGAGTTTTAAGTCCAAATTCCTTACCTCACTGAAGTTACCTTGAAACCCCTCCTTCAAATCGCCCAAAAAGCTCCTAAGCCGAGATAAAAATGGTGGAAATAACCCCAAGGTCGCGGAACCCCTTTTAAATCAACTGTCCAGCAGTATCCGCATCTGCCGCCTTGGGACCGCTTCTGCAGTCCCGCATTTGCGGACCAAAAGTCACACCTGCGACCCATCACTTAAACGCCCAGATTCCGCATCTGCGACCCCTCACCCGCAGGTGCGGTACCGCTTCTACAGAAAATATACCGCATCTGCGGTTCCTGATGATGTTCCCCATTTTTTCGCTTCTGCGGCTCCTCTTCCGCACGTGCGGCATCGCACCCGCGGTCCCGAACCCGACCGACGGTGGTCGGAAACGTAACAACGAAAGGACACGGACGAAACGTTAACGTACGAC
>NW_017683985.1:4453-7989 GCF_001879085.1 Nicotiana attenuata
GACCTGCTGATTGTTTGCTTGCAATTTGGCTTTCAAGGCTACTGTTTTACTTTCTTGTTTCCCTGAAACTGGTATGTTCTAATTTAAGTTTTAGCCTCATCCCAACGTGTTTACTTTACAGTTTCCACATCCCTGTCTGTTTTACTACTTATGTTTAATGTTAATTAGCAAGTCAATTCCCTTGCATATGTTTCTACTATGAATCCCTACACCCCTGACTACATTACTGCCTGTGTTTAATGTTAATCAGCAATGTCAATTTCATCGAACATGTTTCTATTTGTGGATCCCCATATCCCTATTCCCCTCTATGTGTTTGAGTTAAAGTTTGGGCATGGCAGCACCTAAATTGTTGTTCATGTCCGGGCTTGATCCTTTAAGGGATCCTAACTCCCAAACAATATGGCTGGTTAGGGGTGTGCCAGCACTCCTAATTGCTGGGTATTACCACCAGCCTGTCTTGGCTCTCCCAGAATCCCCTCTATTGCACTTACACTCATTCCTAGTTTCTAAGTCCTGCCCCCTCCTATGAGCCTTGCTTTGGGACCTTGAGTTCCCTCTAAACTTGGACATTTGAGGGCTGGCCCTTCCACACTGCACTTCAATTCAATTTTGCAATATGTTTGGGTGTAAGCACGACCCGGAGTTCATAAAGCTCCTGGGAACTCTGACACACCCAAAAATGAGAAAGACTTTGGAATCGGATCTTTGGAGTTGCTTTATTTCATGTTTCAGACCTGGAGTCTGAATCAGGCTCTCCTTGGTTGTACTATAATTTCTGATGTAATTTTACTTTTTTTATTCATCCTGGGTTGTAATAATTTATAATAACTTATGGGGTTTGTAGTGAAAAGGGGAGGGTCACTCATGTATGCATGCGGGTAGACATCATGTTCTTAGGTATTTATTCCTGTAATCACATCCTGCTTTTCACTTATGCATTTCATATAGAAATCCTGCCTATAGTTCCACACTTCTCATATATAGAAATCATGCCTCCGATTTTCTGCACTTATGTATATATAGATACCATGTCTTTAAGGTTTTGCACTCATATAGATATCATGTCTTTAAGGTTCTGCACTTCTGCATATATAGAAACCATGTCTTTAAGGCTCCGCGTTCAAATAGATACCATGACTGTAGGCTTCTGCACTCTTACATCATATAGATAACCTGTCTATAGGATCTCCTAAATTCTGCATTTACATCTATCATTAGGCAAACTGTCACGACCCAAACCCCGCACGGGTCGTGATGGCGCCTCTCGTGAAGACGAGGCCAGCCAACTAACCCAACTTATCATTTTAGAATAGTTAACATTAATAAGCAGCTTTAATATATTTTTAATAACCACAGTCTATCAAAAGGTCTATTTAATAAGTGCAGAATAAAACCCAAACACAGCCTAACTCGGGGTGTCATAAGTCACGAGCATCTATCAGAGTATACATACAACTACAAGACCTAAAATATACAAGCCGGAATAATGAACCAAAAGAGAGAAAAAATGGTGCTGCGAACGCAGGCAGTCACCTCGCTACTCCTATACCTCTGTATCTGATCAGCCAAAACCCGCTACCAGGTGATCAATACATGCATCTGCACGCGAGGTGCAGGGAGTAAAGTGAGTACTCCAACTCAGTGAGTAATAAGGGTAAATAACAACTGAGCAGAAAGAAATCCCGTAAATCAAACCATCATGCTATATAGGGGCAGTGAAAAACCCTTTGAGAAAAGCAGTGAAGCTGTAAAACCTTTAGAAATATCTTAGAGTTTAAAACCTCTTTTGAAAATGATCTTTTTAGTGGTAACACAAATGAATGCCAAAAACAAATAGTGCAGATAAGCACAGAAGTCCGTCTCTCGGGCACCACTCTCGGTTATCAGATAATACCAGAACAACAGGTAAATATTGCAAGAAGAAGCACAAACAACATATAATGGCAGACAAATGAAATAAGGTAAACACATCAAATAATACTAGTACCGCTGCGGCGTGCAGCCCGCTCCACATATCGCTGCAGCGTGCAGCCCGATCCATTTATCGTCGACGGCGCTCACTGGGGGTGTGCAGACTCCGGGAGGGGCCCCTTACTTCCCAAGCGCAATATCAAGCCATCTCGTGGCATCAAATCTAGGCCCTCGGCCTCATATCAGTATCAGTATATTACTGCTGCGGCGTGCAACCCGATCCAAAGTATCCTCACAAATACAGGCCCTCGGCCTTACTCAGTCAACAAGGTCACATAAGCCACTCGGACAACAGTAAAACATGATGCTCAGCCCAAAATATTTTTTGGAATTATCATTTCGAGTGTTTATGGCATAATAAACTTGGCTGAGTTTTAAAACAGTGGAAAATACATGACTGAGTTCAAATATATAATTAAATCAGTGAGGAATTATCAACAACAAAATCCCCGAAGGGTTCAAATAGTTGGCACGAAACCCAAATATGGCAATTAGCCCAAATTATGATGATAGCAAGTAATTTCATCAATCGGGACGGACCAAGTCACAATCCCCAACAGTGCTCTACCCCACGCTCGCTATCCGGCGTGCAAGTCACCTCAATATAGCACTACGATGTGCAAATCCGGGGTTTCAAACCCTCAGGATGTCATTTACAATCATTACTCACCTCGAACCGGCGAATTCTCTAGCTCGCGACGTCTTTGCCCCTCAAACCGGCCTCCACGCGCGTCGAATCTATCCAAAATCAGAGCGAATACATCACAACATGCCAAAGGAACAATATCCAATCGAAAACAATCGAAAAACATTAAAAATCCCGAAATTGACAAAACCCGAGCCCCGGGCCCACTTCTCGAAACTCAGAAATTTTTACATCAATGGATTCCTTGTCTCGCCAAGAGTCCATAGATATAAAGAATACCAAAATTGGAGTCCAAATGACCCCAAAAATCCCAATTTTTGTTCTCTTAAGTTTCAAGCCCTAAACCACCATTTTTGCCCATTAATTACTTGAGTTTTCAGCTCTAATCCATGTATTTACACCATAAAATCGTATTTTAAGTCCAAGAATCCATACCTTATCGAAACCCCTTGAAATCTCTCTTCAAAATCGCCCACAATCCTCCAAGTCCGAGGTTAGAAATGAGAAACCCTTAAAAATTCGCAAAGAAGACCAATTAAATATTCTGCCCAGTCATTACTGCTTCTGCGTTCATCATTTCGCTTCTGCGACTACCGCTTCTGCGGTTCCTCCCTCCGCTTCTGCGGAAAATAACTTAACACCCCAGGCCGCATCTGCGGTCTAAAAGTCGCATCTGCGACTCCGCAGATGCGGTCCCCACTCCGCATCTGCGGTCCAGCCTAGCCTTGCCCTTTTCCGCTTCTGCGACTCCCACGCCGCATATGCGATACCGCTTCTGCGGTTCCAATTCCGCAGAAACGGAAATACCAGAAGCAGCAGGCCTGCAATTTGCACAAGTCCAAAACTCATCCCGATAGCCATCCGAAATCACCCCGAGGCCCCCGGGACCTCAACCAAAAATACCAATACATCCTAA
>NW_017683986.1:0-7986 GCF_001879085.1 Nicotiana attenuata
TGGTGGTCGATGCATTGAGTAGGAAGTCCGCCAGCATGGGTAGTCTTGCTTATGTTCCGGTCAGCCAGAGACCGCTTGCTTTGGATATTCAGGCCCTGGCTAATCGATTTGTGAGGTTGGACATTTCTGAGCCTAGCAGAGTGTTAGCTTGTACGGTCGCTCGTTCTTCATTATTGGAGCGTATCCGTGATCGGCAGTTTGATGATCCCCATTTGTGTGTCCTGAGAGACACGGTGCAGCGTGGAGGTGCCACGAAGGTGACCTTAGATGATGATGGTGTTTTGAGGTTGCAGGGGCGAGTTTGTGTGCCCAATGTCGATGGGATTCGAGAGTTGATCTTAGCGGAGGCCCATAGTTCTCGGTATTCTATTCACCCGGGCGCCGCGAAGATGTATCAGGACTTGCGGCAGCTTTATTGGTGGCGTAGGATGAAGAAAGATATTGTTGCATATGTGGCTCGATGTTTGAACTGTCAGCAGGTCAAGTATGAGCATCAGAGGCCTGGTGGTTTGTTTCAGAGGATTGAGCTTCCCGAGTGGAAGTGGGAGCGGATTACCATGGATTTCGTTACTGGACTTCCGATGACTCGGAAGAAGTTTGATGCTATTTGGGTCATTGTTGATAGGCTGACCAAGTCAGCGCATTTTATTCCTATTGCAGCCACTTATTCATCGGAGAGGTTAGCTGAGATCTACATCCGAGAGATTGTTCGCCTTCATGGGGTGCCGGTATCTATTATTTCGGATCGGGGTACGCAGTATACCTCGCGCTTCTGGAGAGCAGTTCAGCAGGAGTTGGGCACCCAGGTTCAGTTGAGCACAGCGTTCCATCCTCAGACGGACGGCCAGTCCGAGAGGACTATTCAGATATTGGAGGATATGCTCCGAGCTTGTGTCATTGATTTTGGAGGCTCGTGTGACCAGTTTTTGCCTTTGGCAGAGTTCGCCTACAACAACAGCTACCAGTCCAGCATTCAGATGGCTCCATATGAGGCGTTGTATGGTAGGCGATGTCGGTCTCCAGTCGGATGGTTTGGGCCGGGGGAGGCTCGGTTATTGGGTACAAATTTAGTTCAGGAGGCCTTAGATAAGGTCAAGATCATTCAGGACAGGCTTCGTTCGGCTCAGTCGCGGCAAAAGAGTTATGCGGATCGTAAGGTTCGAGATGTAGCTTTCATGGTTGGTGCTTGCTCCGAGTGTCGCCTATGAAGGGCCTGATGAGATTTGGGAAGAAGGGCAAGCTTAGCCCTAGGTTCATTGGCCCATTTGAGATTCTCGATCGTGTGGGAGAGGTGGCTTACAGACTTGCCTTGCCGCCCAGCTTGTTAGCGGTGCATCCAGTGTTTCATGTGTCCATGCTTCGGAGGTATCACGGCGATCCAGCCCACGTGTTAGATTTCAGCACTGTCCAGTTGGACAAGGATCTGTCTTACGAGGAGGAGCCGGTAGCCATTCTAGACCGGCAGGTTCGACAGTTGAGGTCGAAGAGTTTTCCTTCAGTGCGTGTCCAGTGGAGAGGTCAGCCTCCTGAGGCACCGACCTGGGAGTCCGAGTCTGATATGCGGAGCCGTTATCCTCACCTATTTCCCGACTCAGGTACTTCTTTCTTTTGTCCGTTCGAGGACGAACGGTTGTTTTGGAGGTGGAGAATGTGACGACCCAAAGGGTCATCACCGGATTTATCTCTTTTCCGTGCTTCCGAGGCCTTGAAAACATCATTTTTGCTTGCCTCGATTTGCGTGCGCAGTCCGGGCGCGTAGCCGGAAAGCTTATATGTTAAATTCTGTGAAAATTTTCAAAATGTGGCTTTAAAATGATTAAAGTTGACTTTGGTCAACATTTTTGGTAAACGTCTCGGACCCGTGATTTGACGGTTCCGGAGGGTCCGTAGAAAAATATGAGACTCGGGCATATGCCCGGAGTCGAATTTCGAGGTCGAGAGCCCGAGAAATGAATTTTTCTGTGAAATTGTTTTTCTGAAATTATTAAGGAAAATAGAAATGAAAATTGATTAAAAGACTATGGTATCGGGCTCGTATTTTGGTTCCGACGCCCGGTACAAGTCTTAAATATGTGTTAAGCGCTTTCTGTAAAGTTTGGGTGAAATCGGGTGTCATTTGACGTGTTTCGGACCTAAATATCTAAAGTTAGAAGTTTAAGAAGTTTGAAATGAAAATGATGATTTTGAGGTTGGATTCATTGATTTTGATGTTATTTTGGCGATTTGATCGCTCGACTAAGTTTGTAAGATGTTATTGAGTTAGTGTGTGTGTTTGGTTGGGAGCCCCGAGGGCTCGGGAGTGATTCGGAGGTGGTTCGGGGTAGTTTTACACTTAGAAAACATAGCAGATTTTCTGCAATTTTTGCACAGCAAATCCCTTCTTCGCGTTCGCGTTCCAGTCACGCGTTCGCGAAGCTTCAGTGGTCCCTCTTCATCGCGTTCGCGGACAATACCCCGCGTCCGCATAGCCAGGCTTCCCCTTCACCGCGTTCGCGAGTCCTCTCTCGCGTTCGCGTACTAGCCAGTCCCAGACCCCAGCCCCTTCTTCTACGCGTTCGTGATTAGCACCTCGCGTTCGCGATGCCTTAAACCATCCACCCTTCGCGAACGCGTCCTCATTCACGCGAACGCGAAGGGCATTTTTGCCCAGCGAATTTTTAAGTTCAAAACAGAATCAGTAGCTCGGGATTTAGCCATTTCTTCACACGAGCTCCTCTCTCTAACACTCCATAGGCGATTTTGAAGAGCTTCTTTCTCCATAGCCTCTTAGGTAAGTGTTCTTAACTTCTTTCCCTCTTAATTTCTTCCACTAATCACTAATTTCCTAGACCTAAATCATGAATTCAAAGTAGAAAATGGGGGTTTTGGGTAGAGTTAGGGCTTTGGGGATTTTGGGTGATTCAACCTTAATTTGGGGTCGAATCATGAAATAAATTATATATTTGAACTCGTGGGGTTATGGGTGATCGGGTTTTGGTCCGAGCCTCGGGGTTGGACAATGTGGGCCCGGGGTCGAATTTTGGTGTTTTTGGACGAATGATAGGAATTTCATTTCTAGGCTATGGGATTATGTTTTTGAGCCCTTATTGATATTATTGAACTAATTATGCCTAGATACCATTGTTTCGGAGTCGTATTGTAGAGGAAAGGCGGTATTTGAGGATTGATTGCTATTCTTTGGACCGAGGTAAGTGTTTGATCTAACTTTGGCTTGAGGGAATAGGATTAGAGTATTATTTGCTAATTGCTAAATGTTGAGTATGGTGTATAGGCATGGTGACGATTATCTATACACCGGTGTCTAGCATGACCGTGAGTCCTTACTTGTGCTTATGTGGGATTCCGTGGTGACTCTTCCTTGTTTAATTGATGGATTCAATATAATGTGAACAATATGAAGAGAAAAATATGATTTGTAAACTCCTTGGAGCGTTGGCTCGAATTTTGACACGATTAGGACGTAAGAAATGAACGAAAGAGGAAGAGATGTAATTACTCCCTTGCCGGGACGAGTAAGTGATTGTTGTTGCTCCCTTGCCGGGAATTAACTGTTTATTTGTATTCTCCCTTGCCGGGATGGTTGAATTGATACTTGTTTCCCTTGCTGGGAAATCATTATATATATATATTATGAAATGGGATCGTGTGGCACGCCGACCACTTATATATTATGAAATGGGATCGTGTGGCACGCCGACCACTTATATATTATGAAATGGGATCGTGTGGCACGCCGACCACTTATATATCATGAAATGGGATCGTGTGGCACGCCGACCACTTATATATCATGAACTGGGATCGTGTGGCACGCCGACCACTTATATATCATGAACTGGGATCGTGTGGCACGCCGACCACGTATTCTGTGTTAGAAGAGATTTTGTTGTAGTTTTCCTTATTTGTTCCTACCGTTCTATTTTATCTGTTATTCCCAAAAGTATGCTCCCCTCCCAGTCTTAATTGTTGCTTTCCGCTGTTATTTTTTCTTTGTAGTACTTGTATATAAATATCTGCTCAGGTTGACTTGGTAGTCCTGTCTAGCCTCGTCACTACTTCGCTGGGGTTAGGCCAGGCACTTACCAGCACATGGGGTCGGTTGTGCTGATGCTACACTTCTGTGCTTTTTGCACAGATTACGGTACCAGAGCAGCTCTTGGGCCACAGCAGTAGTTGATCGGGAGCCCTCTTCAGTCCAGGGACTTACGAGGTAGCCTAGCTGGCGTTCGCAGGTCGAAGTCCCTTTCCATATTTTCTGTTTGCTTCATTGTTCCGAGACAGACATTATGTATTTTTTTTTTCTATTCAGACTTGTTTGTAGCACTCTTTAGTAGTTCGTGAGATAGCGACTCCAATCTTGGGTAGTGAAATATTAGACTTCTGCATTTTGGGTTACCAGTTGTTTATGTTTTAAAAGACTTCCGCATTTATTTAAAGGCTCGATATTTTATTATTGTTATGTTGTTATCCGAAAATATTTAAATGTTTAGCTTGCCTAGCTCCAACAGTAGGCGCCATCACGACTCCCGATGGTGGGAAATCCGGGTTGTGACAGCATGATACTTCCGAAGCATCGATACATGGAAGACTGGATGAACTCCTGATAAACTGGGAGGTAAGGCAAGCTCATAGGCAACCTCTCTAACTCGCCTCAACACCTCAAAGGGGCCAATAAACCTTGGGCTCAACTTGCCCTTCTTTCCAAACCTCATAATGCCCTTCATGGGCGAAGCCTTCAAGAGAACCTTCTCGTCAATCATAAATGATACATCACGCGCCTTCTGATCTGCGTAACTCTTCTGCCTGGACAAGGCTGTGCGGAGCCTCTCCTGAATCAACTTTACCTTATCCAAGGCATCTTGAACCAAATCTGTACCAAGCAACTTAGCTCACCAGGCTCAAACCACCCGATCGGAGAACGACAATGCCGACCATATAATGCCTCATACGGGGCCATCTCTATGTTGGACTGATAGCTGTTATTATACGCGAACTCCGCCAAGGGTAAGAACTGATCCCACTGCCCTCCAAAGTCAATCACGCTTGCTCTAAGCATATCCTCTAAAATCTAAATTGTCCGCTCCGACTGCCCGTCGTTCTAAGGATGGAATGCCGTGCTAAGCTCCACGCGGGTCCCCAACTCACTCTGAACAGCTCTCCAGAAATGGGAAGTGAACTGAGGACCTCTATCTGATATGATGGAGACCGGCACACCGTGCAATCTCACTATCTCCCAAATGTAAATCTGAGCATATCTCTCCGCCGTATAAGTAGTCGCCACCGGAATGGAGTGGGCCGACTTGGTCAACCTATCCACAATAATCCACACTGAATCAACCTTCCGCTCAGTCCGCGGCAACCCAACCATGAAATCCATGGTAATGCGCTCCCACTTCCATTCCGGAATGGGCATCTGCTGAAGTAGGCCACCTGGCCTCTGGTGCTCATATTTGACCTGCTGGCAATTCAAACATCTAGCAACATACTCCACTATGTCCTTCTTCATCCTCCGCCACCAGTAGTGCTGCCTCAAGTCACGATACATCTTCGTGGCACCAGGATGAATGGAGTACCTCGAACTATGGGCCTCCTCTAGAATCCTCTCTCTCAAGCCATCAACATTAGGAACACATACACGGCCCTGCAGCCGTAACACACCATCCTCGCCAATAGAAATCTCCTTGGCACCTCCCTGAAGTACCGTCTCTCTGAGGACCGCCAAATGTGGATCATCGAGCTGTCGGGCCTTAATCTCCCCCAACAACGAAGACTGAGCAACCACACATGCTAGGACCCGGCTGGGCTCTGAAATATCCAATCTCACAAGTCTGTTAGGTAAAGACTGAACGTCCAAAACTAATGGTCTCATCTCAGCAGGAATGAATGCCAAGCTACCCATACTCTCCGCCTTCCTACTCAAGGCATCCGCAACCGCATTTGCCTTGCCTGGATGATAAAGAATGGTAATGTCATAATCCTTTAGTAGCTCAAGCCACCTGCGCTGCCTCAAATTAAGATCCCTCTGCTTGAACAAATGCTGGAAGCTGCAATGGTCTGTATAGACCTCACATGACGCTCCGTATAAATAATGCCTCCATATCTTAAGAGCATGAACAATCGCCGCCAACTCTAGATCGTACACAGGGTAATATTTCTCATGAACCTTCAGCTGACGTGAAGCATATGCAATAACTCGCCCCTCCTGCATCAATACACATCCCAAGCCAACGCGAGAAGCGTCGCAATACATTGTATACATCCCCGAATCAGAAGGCAATACAAGAACTGGTACCGTGGTCAAAGCTGTCTTGAGCTTTTGGAAGCTCTCCTCACAATCGTCAGACCAACAGAATGGAACACCCTTTTGGGTCAATCTGGTCAGAGGTGATGCAATATATGAGAAGCCCTGCACAAATCGCCGGTAATAACCTGCTAACCCCAAGAAACTCCTAATCTCGGTCACTGAAGTAGGACGTGGCCAACTCTGAACTGCCTCAATCTTCTTGGGGTCCACTTTAATACCCTCTCCTGACACTACATGCCCTAAGAATGCTACTGACTCTAGCCAAAACTCGCACTTGGAGAACTTAGCATAAAGCTTCTGCTCTCGCAAGGTCTGAAGCACTACTCTTTAATGCTCCTCGTGCTCCCCCAAGCTATGCGAGTATATCAAGATGTCGTCAATGAAGACGATAAGAAAGGAATAAATATAGGGCCTGAACACCTTGTTCATCAAGTCCATAAATGCCGCTGGAGCATTAGTCAAGCCAAATGACATCACCAGGAACTCATAGTGGCCATATCTAGTCCTGAATGCGGTCTTCGGGACATCTGAATCTCGAATCTTCAGCTGATGATACCTAGACCTCAGGTAAATTTTAGAGAACACCCTAGCACCCTGCAGCTAGTCAAACAAATCATCAATACGGGGCAATGGATACTTATTCTTGATGGTGACTTTGTTCAACTGGCGGTAATCAATGCACATCCGCATAGTCCCATCCTTCTTCTTTACAAATAGCACTGGTGCACCCCAAGGCGATACACTGGGCCTAACAAACCCTTTAACTAACAACTCCTCCAACTGCTCCTTCAACTCCTTCAACTCCTTAGGAGCCATACGGTACGGCGGGATAGATATAGGCTGAGTGCCTGGAGCCAAATCAATACAGAAATCAATATCACGATTCGGAGGCATGCCAGGATGATCAGAAGGAAAAACATCAGTGAACTCTCGGACTACTGGCACTGAATCAATCGTCGGAGACTCTGCGGTGGTGTCTCGAACATAAGCTAAGTAAGCCAAACACCCCTTCTCAACCATGCGTTGAGCCTTCAGGAAGGAAATGACCCTGCTAGGCGTATCAACTGTGGAACCCTTCCACTCAAATCTCGGCAACCCTGGCATCGCTAGCGAAACAGTCTTGGCATGGCAATCTAGAACGGCGTGATGTGGAGATAACCAATCCATGCCCAAAATAACCTCAAAATCGATCATATCGAGCAACAAGAGATCTGCTCTAGTCTCAAGACCACAGAAAGTAACCATACAAGACTGGTAGACCCGGTTCACAACCACAGAATCGCCCACAGGAGTGGACACATGAACAGGAACACCCAAAGGCTCAGGAGAAATAGCCACGAAACGGGAAAATAGAGATGATACATATGAATAAGTAGACCCTGGATCAAATAACACCGATGCATCTCTACCGCTGACGGAAATAATACCTGTGATGACGGCATCTGAGGCCAATGCATCTGGCCTGGCTGGAAGAGCGTAGAATCTAGCTGGAGCTCCGGCTGTCTGGCCCCCAACTGACTGAGTAGTAGCTGGCTGACCTCTCCCTGTCTGGCCTCTACCCCTGGAACGACCTCTACCAGTCTGCTCTCCACCTCTAGGCGGCTGGACCGCTGGTGCTGGAGTCAGTGGGTTGCTGCCCCTGTTGTCTGCCTTCGCCCTAGCCTGGGGCAGTCTCTCCTCAT
>NW_017683987.1:0-2753 GCF_001879085.1 Nicotiana attenuata
TTCAGCTCTGAATGGTAGCACATGGACTCTCGTTGATAGCTGGAGATTCTGGGTTATGCCTGTTTTGGGGAATAGGCTGCAGCAAATTCATCTGGACGAGTTTCGGGAACAAACTGGAATAAGGTTCACCAATTAGCGTAAAATTTGGTCTCCTGGGCGGTTCTCGAGGACGAAAGTTATTCTGTAGTGGTCGGGGATTATATTGGTTCTGGTAAGGAGGTTGATTTCTTTGGAATGGAGGTGGATTTCGGTTAGCTTGTGGTTGCGGTCGGCCGAAAGGTTGTGCATTCATGACCGCATAAGGTGTAGGAGCATAGGCCATACCAGTATGAGGGTAGTAGTGTTGAGGGGTTCTTTCAGAGAATACCGGTCTAGGAGCCCGATACCTTCTTCCTCCCGATGCTGCCATCACTGTTTCTTCTTTCTTTTTGCCCTTGGCCATTCCTCCAGACCCGCCTTGGATGGCTTGGGAGGTTGCTCTTATGGCTGACTGGCTCAAAATTCTACCTGTTTTCAGTCCATTCTCTACCATTTCTCCGATTTTTATTGCCTCTGCGAAAGGTTTGCCCATGGCGGACATCATATTCTGAAAATAGTCTGCTTCCTGGGCTTGGAGGAAAACAGTGACCATCTCTACCTCATCCATCGGAGGCTTCACTCTTGACGCCTGTTCACGCCACTTAATTGCATATTCACGGAAGCTTTCTGAAGGCTTCTTCTTAAGATTCGCCAAGGAGTTCCTGTCTGGCGCGATGTCTATGTTGTACTGAAATTGTCGAACAAAGTCTCGGGCCAGATCATCCCAAATATGCCAACGCGAGACATGTTGATCCATGTACCATTCTGAAGCGATACCCACCAAGCTTTCTCCAAAATATGCCATCAACAACTCTTCTTTGCCACCGGCTCCCCGTAACTGATTGCAATACTTCTTCAGGTGGGCAATGGGGTCACCGTGTCCGTCATACTTCTCAAATTTTGGTGTTTTGAACCCTGACGGCAAGTGTACATGAGGGAACATACATAGATCTGTGTATGAGACACTCTTTTGCCCGCTCAATCCTTGCATGTTTTTCAAACTCTGCTCGAGGCTTCTCATTCTTTTCGCCATCTCATCCTGTTCTGGGTCTTTGGGGATTTTGTCCTGCCCTGGTGTGAGCTCATATGGTGGCGGCTGAGAGTAGTTATATGCGGGATATTGAGGAGGATCTACCGGAAAAATAGGGTTTTGGAAGGTGAATGCTGAGGGATCAAAGGCAGGCCTTGGCAGTGAAGGTTGTGTTGTAGCAGGGCATGGTGGAGCAGTAAAGATGTTAGGAGCTGCTCCTGCTGGGAACACCTGGGGGCGGACCTCAGAAGGTGTTCCGACGAAATGAGCAGTCATGGTAGGTTGTCCAAAAAGGGTATGAGGATGACTGATAGAGACGGTAGTAGCACCTCCAGCTCTAGGGAATAACTCTGGGAATCCGGGAATGTTGCTTGGAGGTTCCTTTCCATTGTTCCAAGCATCCCACATTTCCATCAATCGCAGGCGCAAGATCCAATTTTCTTCAGCTGTAAAAGATTCAGAGGCCGGGACTCCCGAGATGGGGCTGTCTTCAGAGATGGGGACTGCGAGCAGAGTCATTTCTGTAGACATTTCCACACTTCCTTTCGATCTGGTAAAGTATTGATGCGATGCCAGCTTACCACAACCAACCACCGTTTCTAAAGGCTAGGCTGGAAATGACAGCAACACACGGTTAGTTTGAGACAAGTAACAGATAGGTAATCGCACATTGGGGTGTGATGCACCTATACAGTTAAACGGATGTCTACCTGTTTGCACCGGTTGCATGCGTCATCCCGGCTTTTTCTCTTCTTTTGGTTTCTATTCTTTGTTTTTCTTGCTTTTCTTTCTTTTTCTATTTGTCTCTCAATTTTCTTTTCCCTCTATTTTTCATTTTCTGCTTTTCCCTTTTCTTGCCATGGTTTTTCTCTCGATTCCTTATTTTCTCTTTCTGCATTTCTTTCTCTCTTGTTTTTCTTTTATTTCCTTCCTCGTATTTTTCTTCTTTTTTTTTAGGGTTACGGTCGAATCCTATGGAGATTGCCTACGTATCATGACCCCGCATGAATCAGACCAAGCGTAGTTCTTGAAAATAAGGTAAATAAGCTAACTCTTTTTTTGGAATTTTGAAAGAAATGCTTTAAAAGAAAAAGGGAAATATTTTTTTTTTAGAAGATTTTTGACTTTGATTTTTCTGTTTGATTTTTGAAGAAAGACTTCTAAACAATTCTTTTCTTTTTATTGAAACTTTGGGAATTTTGGATTTTTGAGCAAAAATATTTTCGGACTCAATTTTCAAAATTTGTATTTATTTATTTTATATTTTTTATTTATGAAAGAAAGACATCTAAGGAGTATTTTAATGACTTATTTTGACTTAAAAGGAAAAAGTGGCTATTTTTGCAAACTTTTCTTTATCTAGAAAAACAAGGACTTGGTTTTGCAGATACAGCCTTTCAGCACTTCTGGAAGGAAGATTTTAAGGCTGTGCCCGCAAATCATTTAAAATGACTCAGGGTGGATGTTCTTGCAAAAACAGCCTTCCGGCGTCCTTTTGGGGACATTCGGCTTATTTTAAAACAAGAATGGCATCACCCGACTTATTTTGACAAAAATTAAAATTTTGACATTTTTTGGCTATTTTTTGCAAAAAGGTGGTTGGACCCGATGAGGGTTGCCTACGTATCCCACATCCGGTGAGAAT
>NW_017683987.1:6278-7986 GCF_001879085.1 Nicotiana attenuata
GGGGGGGGGGGGGAGGGGGGCAGCGTACCGGGGATACAGAAGCTCCGCCGGCTTAGCAACTTGTCCGAACCTCGTTCTAAATGGGATAAGACTCTAAACAGAAGAGAAGTCACACGAAGTGCACCCTTCTCCATGATGTAGAAGACTCAGAAAGAGGAAGGGTTTCGTAGCAGTTTATATATATACAATTCACCAAATATCAAAGCGGTAAAGCATTTAGCATGAAACATGTAGGAAAATCAGATGATAAATAAAGCCAATCATAACAGCTACTCTAAGCTCGAATTCTTAAACCCTGAACCGAAGTTCTGGGTTTGGATCCCCAGCATAGTCGCCAGAGCTGTCACACCTCCTTTTTTACACACCTACCCCCGAAGGATAGTGTATAAGGGAGTTTTTCCACTTTAAGTGACATTATTCGAAATTGTATTATTCAATGATCAGAGTCGCCACTTGGGATAGGTTTGGCTTTTGGTGTCCCAAGTCACCGGTTTATTTTGAATCCCAAATCGAGAAAATTTTTGACTTTCCAAGTGAAGTCTGTGAACCAGAAATTCTGACTAAGGAATTCTGTTGACCCGGGGAAGGTGTTAGGCACCCCCGGATCCCGTGGTTCTAGCACGGTCGCTTAAACTATCATAATTGGCCTAACATCTGATTTTAAAACATGTTCATCCTATAGTGCAATTTAAAATTATTTACCGCTTTTGATTGATTTTTTTAAGGAAGATTGAACGTCGTTTAAAACGTATTTTTGGATCACGTCACATGAAATGCAACCGCAATCCGAAACACATTTTATTCAACGTCTTAGGATTTGGATTTGGGTCACATGAAATGCGCACCCGAGTTTAGGAAGGTAGTATTATTAAATAACGCGCCTAAAGTAACTAACGCGTTGTTAACTTTACAGGAGGCCATGAAAATTCGCTAAATGGCACGTCCCGAGTTCTAAGGATTTTAAAGAAGTAATTAAAGAGGGCCACGCAGTTTGTGAATTTTGTTTGACGCGGCACACCTCAATTTATTTTTAAAAGGATATCCTAAAGATGAACTAATATTATCTATTAAGGATTGTCTCTAAAAAACTTAATTAATTAGAACTATGAATTAACTACTATTAAAAGCATTCGAGAAAACTCGGGCCTCAAGATCAAGTCCAAACCCAAACAAGAGGATCTCCATTATTGAAGACCCTTTAATTCAAGTTTGCTACTTAACTTGAAAGGCCCAAGCCTGCATTGCAAAATTAAAACAACAACTCTGAATATAAAATAGCCCAGGCGTGAGGAAATTGCAGTCAGCTTTTATAAGAAGCTGTCCAATCGTTGGGCCTCCGCACAAGCCCAAATCGAAGGCAAGCTGGGGCTCAAGATTTAATCTCATATCAGTCCACCTCTTAGCATACGTGAACCAGTTCAAAGGGCTAGTAATACTTGGCTTCTTATTATGTAACCAGACCCAAATCTCATTAACACAAAAGGTTGTACTGCTTTGGCTCATAATGAGCCCAAATCTGACACTGGTTCTAATCTTGGGCCTGTTAACAATTTTGTAAACAAATGCACAATTTATTCAAATCAAAAGCGTGCTAACTTTTAGATGCAAATGTCTCGCACAGTTTCAACTTGTTTGTATGTTGATAGCCAACATAATTAATCTAGAATTCTAACAGCCATTTGATTTCAATTAACACACCTTTAAAGAA
>NW_017683988.1:0-755 GCF_001879085.1 Nicotiana attenuata
ATGAAGAAGCCCCGAATGTGACTAATAACCCGTTGCCCGCTCACAACAATAGGCCGGTAATCGGTATGATTTGTGAAGACAGGGAGTTTGATCCAGCTTTGAAAGCCATAGTTGCTATTGCCGATGCAGAAAAGAAACCCAAGTTACTCCCGAAACAAGGAAAAGGGGAGAAGAAGAATAAAACTGTCAAAACTGAACCTGAAAAGAAACCTGAGACAAAAGTAGAAATGGACTCTCCTAAGAATGGAATTCTCTATGTTCCGCGAGGACGCCAAGAAAAACCATTGGTTGTCACTATTCCGAGGAAAGCTGAGGTAAAAGGGGAAACACCAATATATGTATCGAAAGGAGCCTATGTGGTACGGGGGACAATTAAGCCGCCTCGGCTGAGTGAGCCAGTGGTTATTGGACGCGTACCACAGAAGCCAATGACAGACCCCTCTGCGGTGCCATGGAACTACCAGCAAACAGTGGTCACATACAAGGGCAAAGAAATTTTGGGGGAACTTCCAGGGAAGAACTCTATTGAGAAATATTCGAATGTGCAGGAAGTGAACAATGCCGCTCGAAAGCGTTTTCCGTCCAAGAGGCCAGTGAGTGCTGAAGAAGCAGAAGCCTTCTTCCAGAAAATGAAGATGCCTGATTATGAGACAGTGGATCAATTAAGAAAGTACCCTGAACAGGTGTCCCTGCTCTCACTGGTGACAAAATCCTCCAATCAGAAGATCTTGATGAAAACTTTGAATGAGGCATAC
>NW_017683988.1:4685-7985 GCF_001879085.1 Nicotiana attenuata
TATTACTGGATAACCATGGAGAAGGACTATTTCAGTTTTGTTCGGAAATGTCATCAATGCCAGGTGCACGGCGACTTGATTCATGCACCTCTGACAGAACTCCATCCGATGTCAGCACCTTGGCCGTTTGTTGCTTGGGGCATGGATGTCATTGGGCCGATCGAGCCGAAAGCTTCGAATGGGCATAGGTTCATACTGGTAGCAATCGACTATTTCACAAAATGGGTTGAAGCCATCACCCTCAAGTCAGTCACCAAGAAAGCCGTGGTCGACTTTGTGCACTCCAATCTCATTTGCCGCTTTGGCATTCCTGCAATTATTATTACCGACAATGCCGCTAACTTGAACAGTCGCCTGATGGAGGAGGTATGTGAACAATTCAAGATAACGCATAGAAACTCAACTCCCTATCGGCCAAAAGCCAATGGTGCTGTCGAAGCAGCAAATAAGAACATCAAGAAGATTTTGAGAAAGATGATTCAAAGCTCCCGGCAATGGCATGAAAAGTTACCCTTCGCATTACTTGGATATCGCACCACAGTACGTACATCAATTGGAGCAACACCGTACTTGTTAGTTTACGGTACTGAAGCAGTCATACCTGCAGAAGTGGAAATTTCTTCACTCCGGATAATCGTTGAGGCGGAGATTGAGGACAGTGAATGGGTTAAAACCCGACTAGAGCAATTGTCATTAATTGATGAAAAACGGATGGCCGCGGTTTGTCACGGACAGCTGTACCAACAAAGAATGGCACGTGCCTATAATAAGAAAGTGCGTCCCAGGAATTTTGAAGTGGGACAGCTGGTACTCAGACGCATTCTCCCTCATCATCAGGAAGCAAAAGGGAAGTTTGCCCCTAATTGGAAAGGTCCATACATCATCCGAAAAATATTGCCAAGAGGAGCACTGTATCTGGGAGACATCGAAGGGAATGATCCTGAGACAGCAGTCAATGCAGATGCAGTAAAACGGTACTACGTCTAATCCTCATTCGGCGATGGCTTTTGTGCAATTGAGATGACGAAGGCTTTCTTTCTCGCTATCCAAACACTATCAACCCTTCGTAAACCCATTTGAGCCGGTTACCCTTCTTTGACTACCCTCTTTGGAACCCGGAAGTACCAGCGGAAAAGAAGAAGAAAAGAAAAGAAAAAGAAAAAGAAAAGAAAAAGAAAAGAAAAAGAAAAGAAAAGAAAAAGAAAAAGAAAAGAAAAAGAAAAGAGAAAGAAAAGAAAAGAAAAAGAAAAAGAAGAGAAAAGAAAATAAAAGAAAAAGAAAAGAAAAGAAAAAGGGGAAAAAGAAAAAGAAAAAAAAAAGAAAACAAAAAGAAAACAAAAACAAAAACAACAAAACCAAATGTTTTCTCTGAACTACGTTTGACTTGATTCCGAAAAGGATACGTAGGCAGCCTCTCCATGAGGTTCAGTCACACCAAAGCAAAAATCCCAATTTCCCCGAAAAATGAAACTGGGGCAGATGATGTAATGGTTCGGCCATGAATCCGCCGAAATAGTTCCAAAGTTGTACCTCCGTCCAGAATTCTTTCTACCCAAAACCTTGTCCAAGTCCTTCTGATCAATTGGCAAACGCGTGGGAATTGAAAAACAATATTGTTGGAAGTTGGTATAGTCCAAATTTGAGAGAAATAAAATGAGAGAGTCTTATCGGTGAAAACCTTCGGGCACCATAAGGCGACGGGAGAAGAGAAACTGAAAATGAGAGAGTCCGCTTAGTGAAAACTCGCAAAGAGCACTATCGGGCGATTGGTGAGAAGAGAAATGAGAGAGGTCGATTAGCGAAAACCCGCAAAGGGCGCTGTCGATCGAAAAGAAGACATATCGCCACTAAAAGGAGTCCTGGGAAGGTTCCCTGGTTTTTGAAATGTATATCAATGGGTTCTCCGGAAGTTGACAAGTTTGTGTAGGTCGGGCATCCAGTCCAAGAAGCATGTCATGTTCATCTGAAGCCAGCATACACACCCCAGATAAGTCCTTCTTTTTCCCCCGAAAGGGATGCTTCTCTTTAAACTCATATGATTTGCCCTTCTGCATGCTTCTCTTTGAATCCCTTTCGGTTTAACTCTGATTCTATAACTAGAAAAGGTGGCAGGACCGGTTTCACAGGGTTCCGCCTGGTCAAAGGCAAAGAAATACTCAGCCTCAGCGAGTGCGTCAGGCCAATCTCGACTGACCATAGTGATTGATGCTTCCAAAGTGAAAATATTGGAAGAGAAAAGAAAATCAAAGGCAAACGCAGAATAAAGTGAAGAGGACAGAGCCTACACAGGCAAGTCCTGAAGGCTGAGCCCAGTCGGTTTGAACAGAGATTCACTCTCAAAGGCGATAAGCAGCAAAGTTCTCAACGGAAATGGGGCGGGGACCAAGCAATCAATAGGATCAAGGCCACAAAACCAACCACCGTTTCAAACTAACCAATTGTTCTTTGATGAAAACAGGTTTAATTCAAAGCAACCTTGCAAGAAGCAGGTGCAATCCGAAAAGAAATGAAATGCGCAAGCGCAGAAACAGCTTTGCAGCAGGAGAACCACCAAAAAGGAAGTTTTCCCTCTCCAGTTTCTTTCATGTGTTTGCAAAATAAAAGGAGAAACATGAAAAAGGAAAAACAAAAGATAGAAGAAAGAAGAAAAGAAGTTAAAATAAAAATCCCAAAAAGAAAAACAAATCATGATAGCATAGGATCCCATTCCTTAAATATCCTGGAACAAAAACCGAGGATCTCCCGGCACAAAAACCGTGGAGCTTTTTTCTTTCAAATACCGGAACAAAAACCGAGGATCTCCCGGCACAAAAACCGTGGAGCTTTTTTCTTTCCAAATCCCGGAACAAAAACCGAGGATCTCCCGGCACAAAAACCGTGGAGCTTTTTCTTTCCCAAATCCCGGAACAAAAACCGAGGATCTCCCGGCACAAAAATCGTGGAGCTTTTTCTTTTCCAAACCCCGGAAGAAAAACCGAGGATCTCCTGGCATAAAAATCGTGGAGCTTTTTCTTTCCCAAATCCCGGAACAAAAACCGAGGATCTCCCGGCACAAAACCGTGGAGCTTTTTCTTTCCCAAATCCCGGAACAAAAACCGAGGATCTCCCGGACAAAAACCGTGGAGCTTTTTCTTTCCAAACTCCCGGAGCAAAAATCGAGGATCCCTTTACACATTCCCAATTTGATTGATTAGATATGTGTTACAACTAAACTCATGAAATTTTCCTAGTGAAAACTGGGGCAGAAATTTTAGTCGTTTGTTTGGTTTGGTATCTTAAGCAGGTCAACCTCAAGACACA
>NW_017683989.1:0-785 GCF_001879085.1 Nicotiana attenuata
AATTACAAATACGAGGGGGTTTTCATATAATAGTTGCAAATAATTTGAAATTAAACGAAGTTAAGAGGCTGAAATTGAGAAGAAAGTAGTTTCGAAATAAAAATAAACAGATAAAGGGAGAGAGGTCCTATGTTTATAAATAATATGGATCACCCCACACAACACCCGGTAACCGTTTATACACGTGGTGTTATCGCGTGGTCATCATATCCATATCTACCCTTCCCACCCCATTAAGGTATTAAAGCGCGGAATGTCTCGTTACTTATTGCTTGCTAGTACCCGTCCCAATCCTATTAGTCCCGGAGGCATTTGGACTACTAGTCCTAAAGGGAGAGGGGTTTGGGGCCTTTTGAGAGTTTTTAAAGGACAAAATACTAAGGCGTCAATCAAAACACATAATACAAGCAAAGGGGAAAGCAAATAAGCAAGTAGGGCTCAAATAAACCTCCTAGAATCAGATAAAGCCATAGAGTTTAGCATGTCTTGCACATACTGGTTTGTTCTTAAATTAAATTAAAGCGATGAGCGGACTGGTTCAACACACATTTTTGGATAGGAAGTCTGTATTAGGCTTACTCGAATGCAGTTGTTTAAGACATGATCCAGTTGATTTGTTAACCCCTTTTTTCTCTATGTGTTGGATAGAACTACTGATTTTAAAACACAAGTTGATTTTAAAAAAAATTTCAGAGTAACAAAAAGTTTCAGAAAAGGGTACGTGGTTTAACAACTAAACGAGTTCCAAAATGCAGATCGGTTGGGAAATGTTTAGCAGAGTTCAT
>NW_017683989.1:3698-7985 GCF_001879085.1 Nicotiana attenuata
AGGTTTAGGTCTTAGAGAGAATCAGAGAGGAGAAGGGATTCGAGGGCGGCGGGTTAGGAGAAATGAGGGAATTAGGATAGTCGTGTGGATTAAAAAAGGAAGGGACGAATAGGGGCCGTTGATCTCAAAGATCAACGGCCAAGGTAAAAAGGGTCTGGGTCGGGTTATTTGGAATAGGGTCGTGGGCTAGGTTTAAACGGAAATGGGTTGGGAATTTGGGGCTGAGATTGGACCTAATTTGAGGCTAAAATTGAAATAGATGGGGCTAGTATTTAAATAGCCAATTTTCCTTTGTTTAATTTTATAAAAATAGTGAAAATTACTCTGGGATAAAATCAAAAGCAATGAACCCCTTAATAATTCATAAATATTAATTGAAAAATACTGGAACTAATTTTACAATTATAAAATACTATTAATCGTAAAATAGGCTATGATTGCAATTATATGCAATTTAGCTTTAAAAATACCAAATAAATTCGTAAAATGTGCCAAAAATCACCTTAATTATATTTGGTGTAAATATGAGAATGAAATAAGTTGTTCACCAAAAAATGATAATTTTGGAAATGAATACTGGATTTTGTTGTATTAAAATAGGCAATAAATTAGTTTAAAAATCATTAAAAATTTGGAAAAGTAACGAAACTGTTGGGTGTGCTTATATATGCACATATATGCTATTCTAGAAATATTTTGGGTGTAAAACTTAGGGAAAAATTGGGTATCAACAGCTGCCCCTCTTTACCCGGGAAGGATGAAAGAGTTGTCGGGTAAAGATATGATGGCCAATTTTGATCGGAAGCGGCGATTTGACAAGAATTTGACCGAGCTCTGGTTTCTGAGCTGCCTACATATCCCTGGTTTACAGGAATCAGGCCGTATGTAGTTCAGGAACCATTGACGGAACATGCCGATGGAGATTCGAAAGAGACGGATGCGATGTTTAGGGTGGCAAGAAGTATTTGAAGTTTGATCGGTTGTGGGAACCGGAGCGGGATCGCTCCTGCTGAGGCGGCCGTTGCTGGCCGGTGTACCTGCAAGTGAGCAATACGGGCGTATATCGTGCATAAACTTAAACGTGATGCAAGTTCCCATTTGACCATGAATGCTGTCTTTGGACGGTTAGGATAACGTCCTCGGACCATGATGTCCTGGGCCATGAAGCGCAAAATTAAAGGATTCGCAGGCTATGAAATGATGTTCTCGGGTTATGATAATGATGCCTCTGAACCATGATGCCTTTGAATAATGATGTGCAGGATATAAAGCGGGTCCTCGGGCCATGACATGGTGTTCTCGGGCTATGAAGATGATGCCTCCGAACAATGACGCCCTCGGACAGTTTGGCGGCGTTTCAGACCATGAAATGCAAGATTTGGTGGTATTTCAGCCCATGAAATGCAAGATTTGGTGGTATTTCAGCCGGTGCAGAAAAATGTAAATGGCGATATTTCAGCCGACAGAAATTTAAATAAAACAGCGATGTTTCAGCTGATGTAAAAAATATAAATGGCGATATTTTAGCCGACAGAAGTTAAAAATAAGCAGGCGATGTTTCAGCCGATGTAGCAAAATATAAATGGCGATATCTCAGCCGACAAAAAAGTTAAGTAAAGCAGCGACGTTTTAGTTGATGTAGAAACGTAAATGGCGTTATTTCAGCCGATACCGAGAATTAAATAAAGTTGGCGATACTTCAACCAATAAAGAAGGGTGATTATAAATGGCGACGTTTCAGCCGATAGGGATTTAAACAAAAATTGCCAGTGTTTTAGTCATGCAAGATTTGTATGAAGATGGCGGTATTTTAGCCGATGCAAATAGAGGTGGCGATATTTTAGCCATGCAGATGGAGACAACGCTTAGTCTCGAAAGGCAGAAAGGTAGCCTTATGCAATGCAAGAAAATGCAGGATGGAGACAGTGCTTAGTCTCGAAAGGCAGAAAGGTAACCTTATGCAATGCAAGAAAATGCAGGATGGAAACAGTGCTTAGTCTCGAAAGGCAGAAAGGTAGCCTTATGCAATGCGGATAATGCAGATGGAGACAGTGCTTAGTCTCGAAAGGCAGAAAGGTAGCCTTATGCAATGCGAGAATGTAAAAGGACGAGTAGTAGTGAGACTTCTTAGCTGATAGCTGATATCGTGACTGCTGGGGAGGTTGTGTATGGATAGCAATTACGAACAAGTGATGATTCTGAGAGGTTGCGTTCTTGAGAAAGTATGCATGCATAAATATACCTGACGATATTGTTAGTCTGGTGCCTGCATCCAAAGAAAAATCGTGAGTTTTGTAAGGGGGAAAGGCTAGTTCATTTTCCCCTAGCTTCCGGTGTTGCGTATCATTGGGGTAGCGTTGCTAAACAGCAGCAATTCGAACAATAGTTATGCATGATTTATTAAATATAACGTAAGTAGAAAATAGTTTTCTTTAGACGAACCAACGACTGCGACGTGGTTCAAGACATTGCAACCTTTCTTGCTCCGGAATTTTGAGGGTCCTCCTCAAAATTCTCCCCCTGTCACGACCCTAGTTCACCAATTATGAACACGTCATGACGGCACCTAGTCTTCACGACTAGGTAAGCCTAACACATTGCGGAAGTAACAACATTTGCGAAATTTATATTCGAAGCTAAATAACATGAGTAATGTATACAGTTGCCGCCTGGCACATACACTTTAATTCAAAATACTGAAATAACCTCCAAGACCCGGAAACCCACGGGCAACATAGGCTATAAGAAGTCTTACACTGCTCTAGTCACCAGAATAGTCTAATACAAAGAGGGATCGAAATAACATCTAACAACTATGGATAAAATGAGAAGGAGACTTTGCGGATCTGCGGACGTAGCAGATGTATACCTCAAGTCCCCAATACGCTCCCTGACAGCTACTGGCGGTACGCCTGCTCAGAAGCACCTGGATCTGCACATGAAAAACATGCGCAGAAGAGGCGTGAGTACACCACAGCGGTACTCAGTAAGTGCCAAGCCTAACCTCGGTTGGGTAGTGACGAGGAAAGGTCAGGGCCCTACTGAGACAGAAACAATAAAATAGCAAGATATTAACAGTATCGAAGTCTGAAGAAAACTAATGAACACAGCGATGTGATAAGACAGATCAATGAAATATAGAACTGCAAGACAAAACAGAAACACAGAGTAAATACAGCAAAATTACAAGAATACCGACGGGGGTCTCCCAGGATACCGTCCTGTAGCCCCTTTTTCAACTGTCCAATGGAACTTCCGGGATACCGTCCCGTAGTCCAAATCTCATGTCGATATCAAAAGATCTCCCGGGATACCGTCCCGTAATCCAATCATCAATGTGCAGGGGGATCTCCCGGGATACCGTCCCGTAGTCCCAAAATAAAAGTGCAGGGGAATCTCCCGGGATACCGTCCTGTAGTCCCAAAATAAAAGTACAGGGGGATCTCCCGGGAATCAAACCCGTAGTCCCAAAGTAAACAATCAAGGGGGAACTCCCGGAATCCGCATCCGTAGTCCCAATATAAATGCGCAACCAACATCAACGAATTATTCAGAAATTTAAGTACAACAATACAAGGCATCAAATAATACTGGCCTAACATGCTCCACGTAATCACAGTTAAGACAATTTAAACAAATAGGCAGCTTGGATCAATTAAACATGCTCTTCTACGCTAGCACAGGCTATAAAAGCAAGCAAAGTAAGGCAAATATGAAAGAGAATCCAAATCAAGTATTTAAGTAAAAATCCGGGTTTCAACAATTTGCTCAAGTACGCGCTCGTCACCTCACGTACAAGGCATTCAATTACCAATTATCACATCCTAAGGGACGAAGTCCCCCACACAAGGTTAGGCAAGCCACTTACCTCGAACCGGTGCGAAGTCAACTAGGGAACGATGCCCTTGCCACGAGTATCCGACTCCAAATGGCCCAAATCTATTCAATTAAATTACAAATCGCAAATAATATTGCAAACAACTGATTCCACTATAGAAATTAAAGCTAAGGCACGAAAATAGGTGAAATGACCAAAACGCCCCTGAGGCCAACGTCTCGGAACCGAATAATTTTCACATTTTCAGAAACCTCGTACTCTCACGAGTCTAACCATATAAAAATCTCAGAAATCGGAGGTCGAATGCTCCCTCAAAACCAATAGTTTAGACAATGAACTTTCACCCAAATTCTTCCATTTTTGATCCTTAATTCGAGTTTAAAAGGTGGATTTAACTACTAAATGATAGAATATAATTAGAAAGGATCATAGAAATGTTACCCAATAAT
>NW_017683990.1:0-6416 GCF_001879085.1 Nicotiana attenuata
TTCATTTTTGTGATTATTAGCTATTTTTACAAGTTATTTAATTAATTTAAATTAGGTATTTAACAAATAGCCCATCCTATTTCAATTTTAGCCTAATTGAATCAGACTCCAACCCAATTAAAACAGCCCAAACCCCAGGCCCAATCCATCAAAATTACCTGACCCAATCCCTGGTTCAATCTGGACCGCTGATCAATTCAAATCAACGGTCCAGATCCCCCTTACGATAATTAACCTAATAGTCTACCCCCCTAAACCCTCATTCTCTCATCACTCTTCGCCAATACATCTCTCATCTCTCTCAAGACTCTCTCTGCTAAACCATGGCTCCTCTCACCGGCCGTTGGCTCGCCGGTAACTATGGTGGTTTCACCACCATCCCAGCCCCATGGCTCATTCCTATGCCGGGTTACTGCTGCCTTGAGGTCCTTAAAGGAACCAGAGGCGGTTCAACTCACCGCCATGGTTTTTCATGTCATTCTCAGGCCAATCTTGGCCTGTCCGAGTAAGATCCTGCCATCTCCGGCTAAAAGCTGTGATTTTTAGCCGATTCTCTCTCTTTGGGTTGTCTCTCTGAAACCCTGATTCTGACTCTTGATTTCTAAGATCGGTAACAAGATCTGAGTCTATTCGAGTTATCTTTACTGTTTTCGTAAGGATTGCTCCGATTTCTTCTAAAACCACTCTTCGTCTTCAAACTAGGGTTTCTTGACCTCTTTTCAAAAACGGCTTTTACTTCTGATTTTAGCATTTTTCTATGATTTTCACTATGTTTAAACGTTTATTTGAGTTTTCTATTTTTATCTGAGTTGTTATGTAGAAAACACTAAATTTCCTAGTTTTAATCCCGGGTTTCTAAGTTTGTTTTTGATAATATGTTCAACTAATCTATATGTTTCTCATGAACACTCTATGATTCTGTGATCTTTACCCTATGTTTGCTTGTTAGGTTTTTTTTTGACTTCGACTATTCCTGCCTATTATGTGTTTATTCCCTGAAAATTTGTGGCTATTTCCTCTCATCAATATCATCCCTTACTTTGAATCCCGGATTTATGTGATTCTTTCACCCTATTCTTGTTTGTGTTGTGTTGCTTCGTTCAGTTCTGATACTTTCCTTTGGTCAGTGTTACCTTCTAATGGAATCCCTGACTCCCTGTGATTGGTATACTCTGTTCCCTACTGATTTCAACCTCTAAATATTTTCTTGACTTATTTTGTGGTTGATTATGCTATCAAATTGATTCTTAGACATTTTCCTTAACTAGAATTTGTCGAACCTAGCCTCTGTTACATGCTCTGTACTATGCTTATTTCCTTATGTGTCATGTTCAGTCTTACATGATTTCATTCCATATTTGTCACTGCTTATTACCGTTTGAATTTTTAACTCCTTAATTAAGGGAAGTACCTATGCTGATTTTGTTCTAATTGGTACATATTGCTATAATTACTGTTGAACTATGTTTCCTGCCTGATTTGCAGCCTGTTTTTAAAACTATAAGTACCCTGCTCACGAACACATTGGTTCAGAACTCTCTCTCACACAAAACACTCTTCTGCTCTCTTTTCTCTAGTTACTTGCTATTGTTCTAAGTCAGCCGGCTGCAAGCCATAGCTGATTACTCTACTCTCTTGCTCCTCACTTTGTGTTTACTACCTTCTTTACTGGTATGTTTCTGAATTCAATTCAAGTTCCAAAAATAACATAATCCTTTTATTACATCAATTCATCCTGTTTCTAGTCTGCTTTTACTTATGGTTTTGCTGTGAAACCTGTAGTTGATATGTTTACATTATAAGCATGTTATGTACTCCCCTTCCTTAAGATCAGTGTGAACATGTTACCCCCTCTCCCTATGTAGTCTGTCTCCATGTGATCTTGCTCTATCTAGTTTCTAGTATGAATCTCCTTGTAAAGTAGTCTGCACTCCTAAACTTGTATGATTCTGGGATTGGTTTTGAATTATGTTGATCTTATACTGAACCCCTTAAGCACTGCTGATTCTCTGACTATGCCTAATCAGTGTTTCTTGGCATATCTGTACCAATTCCAAGGACTTCTGCCTGCTATGTGTTTACCATTATGTGCTTTACCTGTCCCCAATTCCCATCTACCCTTGTGTGAAGGCTTGTGGTGCTAAACCTGCCTTGGTTCTTTGTTCTATGTGTGATGTTGAACCTGTTTTGGTTCTGAGGTTGGTCTGTTGTTTGGTGATTACCCTACTCTTTTCAAAACTGTCTTATTGAATAACTCCTCTGTTGTTTTACAAAACTATTTTCTAGTCTCTTTTCAAATTGTTTTCCTACTTAAATTTTTTTCAAAAACTATGTCAAGCACTCTCACTCTATTCTTAGATCCCTAAGTTCTGCCCCTCTAATGTGTGACTGCTTAGGGATCCCTATGAGATCCCTCTGAACTCTGATGCATTAGAGCTGGCCCTTCCACACTGCACTTACTCAAATATGGTTGTGAAATCTGGGTGTGAGCACTGCCCGAGATCCTTTCAGGTCCTTAGGGAACTCTGACACACCCGGATATAAGAAAGGCTATGAAACAATCTGGGCATTTGAGGTTCTGGAAATCTGGGCCTGTTTTCAGGCTCCCTATAGTGTAACTTCTTATTTTTCTTTATCTATGTAATTCATTTCAATATTGATTTGTAATAATTATTGTACACGAATATTGGGGTTGGCTAGTGGAAAGGTAGTTATATATGTTATCAATATCAATGGGTGGAAACCATGCCTTAGGTTTACATTTCCTATATGCGCATTAGAATCCATGTCTAGGACCAACACATTCAAAGCATGTCATGCATTAGATATCAAGTTTTAGGTTTACTACTTCAGCATCTCGTTTGACCTTATTTATCGCTGAGAAATCCTGCTTCTAGGCTAAATAATATCATTAACACAAAAATGTTACTCCTATGCATCTGGAAATCATGCCGTGCATTTAGAAATCATGCTTCAGGAATTTTGCATATAAATCATTCTGCATTTTATATGTGCGTGTTAGATACCCTATTTTAGGATCTCGTTCACACTCGCTCAGTCACACCTAGTTTAAACTACTGGTTATGAAAGATGTAAAAACAATGTCACATTTATCCTGTTTAAGTAAAACTAGTCATAATCCCTATATCTTTGCAACACTTAGAACATCATGCTTTAGATAAAATAACTTCTAAACTTTTTTAATAATTCTGGTAACTGTTGCGCATTATCCTACGCCTAGGCAAGCCTTAGGTAATCAACCTCTATAAAACTGGAGACTATTCTTTGTGTTTACTGCTTAATGGTTAACCGGCTTAAAATCAGTAGGCAAACTGATCAGGGCCCTTGCTTCTGAGTTATAAAATAAAACTGCATATCTCATGTGTTCTGATACTCACCTAGACATCATGTCTTAGGATCCTGTTTAACAATACTGCCCTTATTTATGTTTGAGTCGTGCTGTTTAATGCCTTATCTGCGGAGGTAAAACTGAGCCTCTTATTTGCTCTTTCCTACTTTTATTTGCTGAAGTCCTATGTGTTCTTGCTTGTCGCCTTAGTATTTTCTCCATTAAAACCTTAGGGGTCTGTCTAGAACTACCTATAGGTAGAGGTCCTAAACTTCCTCCAGGACCATTAAGAAGGGACGGGTAACAGCACGCAATAGAGATCGCTAACCAATACTCGCATTAATAACCACTAAGGGGGTGGGAAGGGTAGATATGGCTATGATGACCGGTGCGCTAATGCCACGTGTAGCCCCTTTCCGAGGAGTGATTACCGGCATCGTACTGATGTGATCCTATAGGCTAATCAACCTAAGACCCCTCTTTCCTCAAATCCCTTTTTGCTTGAAAACTTTACTTTCCTTTATGCACAACTTGTTCAAAATCTTTGCCTTATTATTTGAGTTATACAATGTCCAACGTGCTTTACTCGCCAACTATTTGATTCAACTATTTATTTGTTAATGGACTAATTCGTAAGTATAAGTTCGGCCAGAACCCACAGTTGTGGACCAAGAGGGGGGCCTAACACCTTCCCCTTGAGGTTATTTCGAGCCCTTACCCTAAATCTCTGGTAATGCAAACCAATCTAAGAGTTAATCGCTTTAGGTTCCCTAACGCACCATAATCCGTTAGGTGGCAACTCTTCAAATACCCAATTTCCAAAGGGAAACGAGTTATTACCCCCATGAATGTCGAAACCCGGACTTCCCATCAAAAAGGGAAAAAAGGGGGCGCGACAGCATGGCAACTCTGCTGGCGATAACTTTTAGGCTCTTACCATAACGAACTTATCTTTTTATGAGTTAGTCCAAGTATGCTTCATCCCGTACCCTTCTCCCTTATTTGAATTTAACCGTTGTTTCCTTTTAAGCATTTATGGTTCTTTATTCCTGAAACTGACTAGTCTCTTTATTTTCTTTTCTTGTAATTGTCTTTTAATTATTTAAATACTGTATTTATTTTTCCTTAAGTGCAAATACTTGACTACATGTTATTAATTGCTGCATAAATCATGCTCCACATCATATTCCCCTCGTGCGTATCAAATCTTATAGCAGCGCTTTAATGAGTGGTTGCGCTCTTCCTATTTACTACCCTTAAATTCGGAAAGGCTTATTTGCGGTAAAACCAGTCGATCAGCGGTACAGTCGACGGTTCCGTGCCTTCCCCCTCGAGTTGTCCGCTCGAGGGTACCAGTCTAAAACCCCATAGAAACCTTTCTCTGGTTAAAATTGTGCATGCATAATGGTCAAACCTAGTCGGATCAGTTATGTTGTCCGCATAATGATCCTTTAAGATAAGCCTTATCCAAAGTCCATCGGGTTTTCCATAATCCTAACGGACACAACCACGTTCTGTGCATTAATTTGGAGAACTAAATGCCGATATGTGATCATAAATGTATAAATAGTTGAGTCTGGTGGGGGTAAGGTCTAACCCTTTTGTTTTGCAAAAAATGAGGCACGAGGTCCCCAGCTTCGGTATGGTTTGCATACCCTCACTCTTGCTAGACTGGTGGAGGAATCTTCCATCAGATGACCAAATCAATAAATGGAAAGAGAGGGCCGCCAAATCTAGCGAGAAGCTGGAATATCTGGAATATAGCCTGTTGGAATTGGAAGGGAAAGTGAGGAAGAGAGTCACCGACTGCCAGAACGCTGAGGGAAACGAAGAAGGACATTTGGCAAAGGCATTCTTACTAATGAGCCTACGCGAACTGGGGAATTTGATCGACAAGAGCATTCAGCCTGAAGAAAGTCCTTCCGAGACCAAATAGATTAGGTTTACTTGCTTTTCCAATGTAATAAGGCCAAGTGCCAGTAGTGACTTATTTTATCTTAGTGTCATTTTGGGATTCGTCTATTGTTTACATTATGAAATGAAGCATTTATTGGAATTAAAAGTTCTCCAAATCTATTTGTTGCTAGTCCTACCTCGGGCACAATGAGGCTCCCAAATTAGGACGCGAATTTATATTTCCACAATATTTGTTTAGATACTGCAAACATTTCAGGATCCTCACTGACTTGTTACCTTTTGTTTTTGCTTATTTTTTATTATTATTCCCATCCCCTTAGGTTGGTTTAAACATACTGGCCTCATCAGCATATCACACCAGATCCAGAGGCCCTCCACCTCCTCCTCCTCCAAGCAACACAAAAGGCAAAGGAAAGGCAAAAATGGATGATTTAAGTGGTATCCGAAAGGAGAATATTGAGAATGCAGAAACCTCCGATGGCCGTAGTACTCCGGCCCCAAATGATCTGGTTTTGAGACTGGAACAAAGGATACTGGAACTGCAAGGAGAACTTGAGCAGGTTCGCAACTTGGAAAACCTGTCACTTACCCTGAATGTCCCTGACATCAACCAACAGAACGCTAAGAATCCAGCACCTCCTCAAAACACACAAAACCAACACCCACAAAATCCTCCCGCACCAAATCAATACGCAACTCCACCCCAGAATCCCAACCCATTACCAGCTCCGCCACAACAACACCATCAACCAATTCATTACCTGCCAACCACCACTTACCACACTCCCCAAAATACACCACCACCCATTCCTGATCCACAAAACTCCACCAATGACCATCACTACACCCAAGTTCCCAGCACCCATCAAAGCAACCCTATATATGTGGAAACTATACCTCATTCTACCCAACCAATCTCTTGTACACCGGAATCCTCCGAGAAGGACTTGCTCATTAAAAACATGGCTGAAGAACTCAAGAAGTTAACAAGCCGAGTTCAAGGTGTTGAGGGCGACAGAGGAATATAAGGTTTGAACTATGAAGATCTGTGCATATAGCCGGATGTCGAACTACCATAGGGGTACAAACCTCCCAAGTTCGAAATGTTCGATGGTACAGGTGATCCCAGGGTTCATCTAAGGACTTATTG
>NW_017683990.1:7655-7984 GCF_001879085.1 Nicotiana attenuata
ACGGGGAAAGTAGCCAACGGTAGAGGAAGTACTGACGCGGCGACAAGGAAAGTAGACTAGAACCGGAACGAATACTATACACCTAAACAACCTCGGAGGGTTCAAGTAAGGAGGCCACTGCTAGGTAGCCTATCATTGAGACTGGGCCAGATGACCTGTGGAGGAAGGTACAGGCAAAGGAGTACTCTGTTGTTGACCATCTGAACAAAGTCCCTGCTCAGCTATCCATCCTATCACTATTGCAGAATTCATAGGCACACAAAAACGCCTTAATGAAAGTGTTAAGCGAGGCTTACGTACCCAATAACATCACTGGCGGAGAAATGGCC
>NW_017683991.1:0-6523 GCF_001879085.1 Nicotiana attenuata
GGATGTAGACTTTGTACTTCTTGTCTGGACACACCAACAGACCAGGTCCTAGTTGTGTTCCTCTTCTGCGACAGCTGCTAGATGGTCACTTTCTTCTGCTACGTTCCAGCTGTGTATTTGACTTGTACTTCTGTCAGAGAACCCTAAGGGAATAGGTCCCTGTTGTGTTTCTCTTTATATTGATTGCGTACAGTCACTGACTTGTGCTTGTGTCGGAGAACCCTAAAGGACCAGGTTACCAGGTCCCTGTTATGTTCCTCCCTGTGGTTGTTCATCCATTTGCTGATTTTCATACTTCAACAAAGTCACATGAAGTGTATACCCTGTGGGCCAGGTTGCCAGGTTCTCTATCTGGTTCTTCACGACAAGTTTGTTAAATCATCAAAACATAAGACGCATAAGGCCAAGACATTAAAAACCCATCGATTTCCCCCTTTTTGAGGATGACAAACTTAGACATGGACAGTATTTGTTTAGAGCAGAAATAACCAGATGAGATGCTAGAACTGCACTAAGTTCCCCCTTAATCTCAGATCTCCCTCCTTTCCCTCCTTTGTGTTGATAGTTCCCCCTTAACCTCAGACTTGATTCTCCTTTACTTACACACTCAGAGCATATTACCCCTCACCTTTCACCTACACACTTCTTTTCCCTCTTTTGGTATCATTAAAAAGAACAGGTAATTAGCAAAACGAAGAGCACAAGCAGGTAATAAGCATAAAGAAGTCTAACACAGCTTGCTCATGCCACATATGTGCATACAACATGACAGAAAAGAGAAGCCTGAGGAACACAGTATTGTACATGCAATGAAGGGGAGCTATTTTATTAATGTTTACCATGGACTGAGCAAGTCAGGAGCAGTAATGGTTAAGTTCAACATGCCATCACAAAAACAAGTAAGAAAAAGTAAAACAGCAGCCACATGATTTTGGAGCAAAAATAGCTGGACACTGAGGGGATCCTAGGGGACACTAGTGGAAGGAGGCTTGGAGGAAGAAACATCAATGGTTTTGAGAACCAGGTCCAGTATAGCATTTCGGATAGTTGTTCTTCAAGTAATTGAGCCCGAAGTCTATCATTTTCCTTTGTCAGTCGTGCAACTTCCTCATTGACAGAATCAGGTCCTTTAGCTGCTTGACTGAGCTGAGTTTCCAGTATGACATGCCCTCAGCCTTCTGATCTCCTTAGAAGCTACATTTTGAGCGTTGATCAGCAGAGAAATGGTCGAGATGTTTCCACTTCCACCGACTCTTTCTACACATTCACATTCTTCTAGAGTAGTCTTAGAGAAGGTCTGCTTGCGTGTACCTACTCTGGGATTCCCCAATGGGACCTTGTAGAATCTGAACAGCCTAGTGAGGAAAAAGCCATATGGTAATCCATGATTTCCACCTTTAAAGTTTGCCACCTTTTGCATGTGGTCTATCATGATTGCTGGCAGATTGATTGGGACAAACTCAGCAAGCGATTCCATTAAGACCATATCCGACTTTGTAGTAATAGACCGCCTCTCAGAACGAGGTAAGAGTACCTTATTGACCAATTCAAAGAGAAGCTGATATTCAAGAAGTAATACCTTCTTATGCACCTGTTCCCCCTGCTGAATAGCTTGCTCTTTCATGATTGCTCTCCTAAAGTTGACACCACAAACACCTTTGACTGAGGACATCCCTTCACATGGGATTCTGAGAATCTTTCCCAACGCTGAAGCATCGAGTACAATGTCTACTCCATTTACTAGCGCACAAATTAAATGTGATCCCCCTCAACAGTGAAGAGAGATGCGTAGAAGCTCTACACCGCATCTTCGTATACCAGAGGCATGCTTTCCTAAAACAAGTGCTCCCATTACTGAAACTCAACGTTCTCTAGAATTTGCCTCATACCTGCCATCTCAGAAATTGCTGGGTCAAATATACGACCCCACAGGACTTTTTGACTTCTTAGTCTCTGCTGCCAAAGACCTCTATCATTGGACATTGTACTTAGAGTACCAGGTTCTCTAATGGTTTCCCGTTTTCGTTTTCTAGATCCTTCAACAGATTTTCCTTTCCAGCTTGCTAACCCCTCAGTATCATCTTCAGACATGGCTTTCTCTACTTGACTTCTTTTAGATTTGCCGCCGTACTTCACGGATGACCCTTTCTGTTCCTCAATCGTTTCATCGGATTCCTTCTCCCTAGACCTTTGAACTTTCATAGAGTGTTGTACTAAGGAACCAGGTTCCCTGGGAGCTTCTTTGTCTAACTGTTTACAGATATACTCTTATTAGTGGCAAAATCCTTTGGATTCATTTTCCTCTTTTTCCTTGACTTGACACTCCTCTTACTTTTCTATGATGTGGATTCAAAACTCTCTTGCTGCTGAGACCTGAGAGTGGGTGATTTGGAGGAAGACTCTACAAGCTTGGAATGATCAGGAGGTGCAGGAGCGAATTTACATGGAAGAGAATCAGGTTCATCAGAAGGTTTTTCTGAGAATATCTCATGAGCTAAGGACTCAAGGAGTGTTGTGGTTCTTACATTGTCTAGGGATGGAATTTCTTCCCCCTGGTACTCAGACGAGAGATATGCTCTTTCATTCATCAGACTCTCAGCAACTATAGCCATGATGTTATGTGCTGCTTCCTTTTCTGGTGACTCCTTGAGAGTCACTGAGTCCAACATGGAGGAGTTCAGATACTGATCAGGATCATCCTCAGGGGCTTCTGACACTTGAGGAGTAAAACTTCCTGAGTGTGCTTTTATAAGATCATAGGAGTGACCAGACATGGGATTCTCAAAATGATGGTAAGCAGGGTTTATCAGAAAAGGGAAAACTGTAGGAATGGAGGAGGAGACAGGAGTGGTTAGGGTGGTAGAAGGCGTGAAATAATAATGCTCTGGGGATGATTTCGAGGATAATAAAGAAGTGGGAGCGGTGTCAATGGTGGGGGAATGAGAGGATTGTTCGATCTCCATTAGATGAGTACTTGGTAGACGAGTAGAGAGAGAGAGAGAGATGAAGAGAAGATCCCAGCTGTACAGAGTAGATGAAGGTTCATGACTTGCTGTGAGAGAGAAAGAAAGTTTTATTGGAAGAAGGGCTAATGATGAGTGGAGAGCGAAACAGGTTCTGAATAGTTCTAAAAACGGTGGTAGGGTTGTGGAAAAGTGTTACCGTGCAGAGGGGATAAAAGGATTTGAAAGACAAGACATGACACACAGACTTTGAAAAGTCGGATGATGTGGCAGTTGAGTTAATTTTGTTAAACATAAATTTTTTTGTTTTTGTTTTTGAGAGGTCATGCAGAATAAGCATATTACTACTAACCTGAGGTACAAGTGCCTGATGCCAGATCATTTTTTTTTTAAACGGTTATAGCAGCTCCTCTCTTCGCAGTTCATAACTGTACCTTTAGCTTCTATGATCGTCATGCGTGTATACCTACAACGATATTGATGTGAGTTAGGTTTGGTCAGAAAACACTTTAGCTACCTTTACCTGACGGTGTCTTACATATCCGCCTGATGGAGGATCAGGTTCTTCATTAGACATTTGTGACACCATTTTCACCTTGATTGATCTAGAATATTCTCTACTCGAGGCTTTGATGCAGATATCTGGAATTTGGTCTTCTGTTCTGCATTACTTTCCACAGATCAAACACTTGTTCATATTGTCCCTGAGAAGATGATCTCACCCTTTAATGTGCTTGATCCTCCTGTTTTTTTTGAAATTCTTCTTCAGTTGCTGATGAGGCCATTGAGTTTTGCTTCCTTGTCTCCAAAAAGATGAGGCATGAATCATGACAAGTGAATCGTTCCAGAATTGCTTTTCTTTCCCCCCAAAAAAACTGCAAAGTTACCATCATCATAGCCAACAGGATTAAAAGCACTTTCATCTAGGGGGTAACACAGGACCAGGTCCTGAGTTCCTTTAAGGTACAGCCTTCAGGTAGGATTCCTACGGACTTATACTTTGGATTTTATTCTAGAGTGGAGATAAAGAAGGGGCTAAAGAAAAAAAATTCCTTTTTTTTAAAGATTGCACGCTTATCTATCTCTATAATAAAAGAAGGTGATTGACTCACGCAGATAGAAGCCTTTGGTTTTCCAATTTGAGATAGAAGTTTGATTGATGAGGGAGATTTGGAGGTTAATTTGATTTCCCACACTTTGTGTTCTGTTGCTTGTGGAGTGCCATGAGCTGCATCTCTACTCTTCCTTCAGCTTCAGTGGCAGTAGGTTATGTACCAGGTTCTTTGTGAGACATGGAGGATGATGTTGCACTGTCTTTCGCTAGTCTCCTTCATCTTACTCATTTTATCATCCTCCCTATTTGAAGCCTCAGATATTTCCCAGACACCAGAATTGGTTCATCATATTGATCACCACCGTTTCTTTCTTGGCAAGAGAAGGTGTCTTGTTGAATACCCCATGAGCACCTCCTACCATTTAGTGTGCCCTTTGTTGGCGAATTTGAGGCCTTGTTTTGTGGATTGTACCCCAGAAGAGTTCCTTCGCTCGTCTTTTTGCATTGAGCTTCCCAAGCTGATCCTTCCTGTTGTCAACATCATGGAATTTTCTTCCATTTGGCAACTCATGGTGGGTTTTGATTCAGGAGGGACCTGATCAGACACCTGTTCTCTAAGAATACTGCTTTTGCCTGGAATTTCTTGGAGATTTCGTAGTCGATGAGCATTGTCTATGCAGCATTTTCAGTCCCGTTCTTTCTTTCAGCAATACCATTTTGCTGTGGAGTCCTTGGTGTTGAGAAATTGTGCGTGATCCCTTCTTCCCCCTTCTCTTTTTGTTAACGCTTGAATCCGTTTGGCAAGAACCATTAATTCTCGAGAGTCTCCTCCTTTGTTTTGTGAACTCATGTCCAGGTGACACTTGTTTTTTTTATGGACCAGTTTCTGTTGAGTTAATTTATTCGGAGGTGAGAGGCTTGCATATACAGTCTTTCATGCCAAGGTTCCAACTTCACTCATCTCATACCACCATCTTGTGGCGATTCATAATTAATCGGAGTGGATGTTCTTGTTTCCTTTGTCCACTGCGACCACTTGGCCAGTTATCAGATTGGTGACCGTACTTTTCAGGCCATTCACATAGTACACGTTCCCACTTGAGCGTCAAAAGAACCTTTCTAACTTTACATTCACCGAGAATGTACCCTCTACTTCCTTTTTCTTTGAGGATACATTCCCTTCCTGCAGGGCTTTCAGTGAGAAGAATTCCAAGATGCCTTCAGTCACATGATTTAGGCATCCAAGTCCATGGTTCATTGCAGTCTACTTCCTCTCACCGTTCCCTGCACATGCAAATCATGGGTTAGATTTAGGAACCAAAACTAGTTTGGGTCCCTTGTTATCAGAGAAAGGATGAATAAGGGCTTTCCTAGTCCATGCAAGCAACATCCGTTTCTTGCGAGTGGTACCTGGTCCCTTGTTGGTAGTCACTTTATTAGTAAACACTTTGTTTTTCTGAACAGACTGAACCCTGGCCTAGCAATTTTCTTTAAAGTGCCCATTGTTCCCACAGTGGGTACATAGCTAGTTATCAGGGACAGTGACATACTTGCTGTGAGGGTTGTAAGGAGTTTTCTCCCTTTGAAACCCGATGCCCTGCCTGTTTCCACTGTTGTTGAGATACATGGCGGTGATAGCATCTGAGGACTAGGTCCACTTCAGAGACTTCTCAAGATCTATTCTCACTTTCTCCAATTCAGCTTGAAGTTGCTGATTCTTCTCGAGTTCACTACATAGACTGGTATTTACAGCATTCAATTCCTTTTCAAGATTGATGTGTGTCTCACTAGCTACTCCCTTCCCTTTTCCCAAGCATCACATTCCTTTGTTCTCTATTGAGCCTTTCAATGGTTATCACTAAAAGGTCATCTCTCTCTTGTTCAGTATTTGCAATTTTTTCTTCTAAGGTGTCTTTCTCATTGTTAAGACCTTCTATTGTTTCTTTTAGATCAACAACTACTACAATCAGGTCGTCTCTCTCATTTTCCACACTAGTTATTCTTTTATTCAAGGCCTCCTTTTCTTTTTCAAGATTAGCTATAGTCTCATCTCGGTCCACTACACAGACCACTAGATCATCTCTAGATTGCTCTGCCTCTCCTAGTTCTATGGTCAGGATCTCCTTATCGTTTATAAGGCTATAATAGGCATCAATTAGGACATTAGATAAATACCTTAGCTTCTTAGAAGAATAGGATTTCAGATTTCTCTGAACATCCCGGAAGTTTACCTCATCGTCTTCATCTTCTTCATCATCATCATTTGACTGAGCCATCAGCGCGAACAGTGAGTCGTACTTTGTTGCTTCAGTTTCCACTGCCATCATGGAACTGTTTTCTGCATCTGATTCCCTTTTGGATTCACTCGAGGAGTCTCCCCAAGCAGCAAGAGCCTACTTAACAATATTGTCTGCAGCACCCTTTCGATTGAATCTTTTATCTGGAACCAGGTTCCTTTTTCCTGCTTTGTCAGGATTTTGCTTGTATTGCTCCTGTTTCGCGAGTG
>NW_017683991.1:7166-7984 GCF_001879085.1 Nicotiana attenuata
TCAATGTCGTTGTACTCTTTTCTGCCTTTCGGCACCATTTGTCCTGTTTCTTCAATCTTCTTCATGGGAACATGTGGACCATCACAAATAATGTCCCATAGTTCTAAATCTTCTGCCATCATAAAATCATGCATGCGAGTCTTCCACCAGCCATAGTATTGACCATTGAATCTGGGAGGTCTATAGGTTGATTGTCCTTCTTCAAAGCTTGGTGGAGCAACCATTGAGGATCCTTCCTAGGTGTTAGCCTGATAGGAGAAACCTGCTCTGATACCAATTGTTAGCTTATATGAGTCCACCAAACTATAGAGTACCTGGTCCTCTATGAGATGATGCCTAGAATGTAGTAAAGACTGAAAGTAAAGAAGGCAAGAGATTTTCTACGTGGAAAAATCCCACACAAGGGGATCGAAAAACCACGACCTACTCTTATAGGCTTTTAACTCCACTAACTTGCAATCTGCCTATTACAAGCCACTTTGCAAAAACCCTATTGCAAAGACTTCAAACTAACTTGTGATTCAACCACCACAAGCCACTTTGCAAAAACCCTATTGCAAAGACTTCAAACTAACTTGTGATGCAACCACCACAAGCCACTCTATAACTATCCTAGTTACAAAGGCTTTAAACTTATAACTATCCCTAGTCACAACATAAACTCAGAAGTTTACGAATTTTGGTTTGTTCCTAAGACAACGCTTCTAAGAAAGCAAACTAGGAAATACAATGAAGAGCAAACAACAAGATTACAACTCAACTACGGATGTACATAAACTCATTAGAAACTGATCCTAATGAGTTGTCTCTTGTCTTGA
>NW_017683992.1:0-7981 GCF_001879085.1 Nicotiana attenuata
GTAATAAAGGACCACTAGAAGTTTCATCGGTGGATTAATCGGATAATTGTGGGGAAGAAGCGAAGTTTCAAAAGAGGGGTCAGAAACACAAAAACAACAATATGGGATAGAACACTTGGGTCATCAGAATCAAGGGGTTGAAATTCGGTCAGGAAGTCGAGGGGGATTCAAGGCAAGTCCAGGAAAGCGGGACGGAGTGAAGCCCAGCAGCAGGGATGTACCTAGCAAGAATGCCAGCAACTAGCCACCATTTTTAAAATTGACAAGATTTTTCTTTGATTGAAACAGGGGCAGAAATTTCGTTCATTTCGGAGAAACCCTCCGTAAGGAAAGGTAGCACCCAAACAGGTATGACTGGAAACTCTCAGGACCCTCCTGGAAAATGGGACTTAGTTTAAATTTTAAAACAATCATGAGTAGCACAATTTAGCACAAATGTATCCCAAAGAACATAGGTTGTCTAAGATAGGATTCAATTAGGAGTTGTCAGGACCCTCCTGAACAATGGGACACAGTTTTAAGGTCTCCTTTAGGTAACAAGATACTATTGTAGGATAGTATAATTCAGCCGTATAATTGGCACACTTAAGATGAGACTTGAATTTTGATTTTCAGGACCCTCCTTGATAATGGGACGTAGTTTTAAGGTCTTCTTAGATAACAAGATATAGATAACAAGGTCTGCTTAGGTTAAAATTGTTTTTTTTAACTAGAAGTTGTCAGGACCCGCCTGGATAATGGGAAGTAGTTTAGACCTTTTAGACAACAAATGTAGTGGTAGTAATACCTTTGGAAGATATAACTTAGGTTCGTAATCAGGACCTCCCTGGATAATAGGACTTAGCTTTCACATTCTTATAATAGTTGGTAGAATAATTCAATTTAACACTCACATCTGTGCCCAGCCACCAAACTGGGGCAGGAAATGTTCTTTGTTTTCTTTATTTGTTGCAGTCAGGAGCCCACCTGGAGAACAAGGGAATACTTTCCAAGCTTCAGCAGTCAGGAGCCCACCTGGAGAACAAGGGAATACTTTCCAAGCGTTGCAGTCAGGAGCCCACCTGGAGAACAAGGGAATATTTCAAATTTCAGCAGTCAGGAGCCCACCTGGAGACCAAGGGAAGTACAATTCCAATTTTAGCTTTTAATATTTGATAACATGTTGTACCCAGCCACCAAACTGGGGCAGAAAATTTCCTTTGCTTGTTTTGTTGCAGTCAGGAGCCCACCTGGAGAACAAGGGAATACTTTTCAAGCTTCAGCAATCAGGAGCCCACCTGGAGAACAAGGGAATACTTTTCAAGCTTCAGCAATCAGGAGCCCACCTGGAGAACAAGGGAAGTACAATTCAAATTCTATCCTTTAATTTTTAATATTTGATAACATGATGTGCGCAGCCACCATACTGGGGCAGAAATTTTCTTTGTTTGTCGGTTTTGTCGAAGTCAGGAGCCCTCCTGGAGAACAAGGGGATACTTTTCAAGCGTTGCAGTCAGGAGCCCGCCTGGAGAACAAGGGAATACTTTTCAAACATCAGCAATCAGGAGCCCGCCTGGAGAATGGAAGCATATGTTTCAAATCTTAGCGGTCAAGCATCACTCGGAGGAATGGCGAAACATCTCCAATCACAATGCAAGGCAACAACGCAAGAATTCCAGTGGAAGAATACAAGTTCAAGGCAACACAAAGAGCAAGTTACAAGACATAGATAGGACCCTTTTTGTAATTCATAGATCATAGCTTAGGCTAGCTTCTTTTTTTTACTTTTGACACGGTGTAATAAGGAGGTCAGCGAGCAGTAGCAGCAGCAACAGCTGTGAAATCACAGCTCATGGTAGTCCCAGCTACCAAACCTTCCCGAACTACACTGACCTGATTCCTTTTTAGCCAAGGATATGTAGGCAACCTTTGAAGCAGGGTTCGGTCAAACGGTTTTCAAAAATGCTTCACACGGAGTATTCGAACGGGCAAAAATCGTTCGTATCCGCTCACTTATCTTTGCCCAAGAACTCTTCGTGTTCCCGAGCAAAGAGGGGCAGCTGTGAGCACGTGATTTTTGCCCTATATGAATTACTCCCATAAATTCAAAACAAAACAACTCCTTTTCATTATTTGCAATTTATGGATTTTGGTGGCATTTCTTGTTAATTGTTTGCATTTGTTTGTGCACGTTTATTATTGTTTAAATCATGAAAAATACAAAAAAATACTTGGCATTTGTTTAGGATTTAGTTTCATATTTTAGGATTAATTAGTAGTTAAGGGAAAAGTAAAGAAAATAACAAAAATGGTCTTTTGCATTTGTAGTTTTAGTTTGCGTATTTGGAAATTAGAAAATATAATTTTTAGTGTCAATTTGATTTTTGAGGTTTAAATTTAGTATTTAATAAAATTAGAAAAAATATAAATACAAAATGAAAACAAAGAAATAAAAAAAAAACAATAAAAGAGAGTAGGATTCCTTCATAAAATACCCGAATTGGGCTAATATTAATCATCTATGCCCCGGCCCAAACCAACACACCCATTTCGGCCCAAACCCGTTCCATACCCGGCCTGCCCCCCAAGAACCAAACGACCCCGTTTCATCAAGGGAAAACTGGGCCATCCATTAATCTAATCCAACGGCCGTGATTCCATCTCTTTGATTTAATAAAAATGTCCGAAAACATTCATTAACCCTAGACATAATTCATCTTCCTCGTACTCCCGTTCCGCCGCCGTCCTCGCCGCTTGCCGCCGGCCGGAAATCGCCTCCTCCGATGGCGACGCTCCAAACTACCCCAAATTAACACCCCATGACCCTCCTCTCATAACCATTTCCAGGGCCAGTTTCTCCCAAAACTCAACCAATCACCTCGAATTTTAAATCAAAAAATCCGGTCTAAACCTTATCTGCACCAAACCACCCCAAAATCATACCCTATATTCTCATGATTCCCCTCTTCCTGAATCCCTCATTGGTTTCTTTCGAATGTCAACGGAAATGCTCGAATCTCAAATCATAGGATGACAAAACCCTAAAATTCTAAGCTGCCCGAGTTTTCTCCAATTTCCTGAGTCTAGAGTTTGAGTCGAGCCTCGAGATAATGTGTACATTTGTTCTTGTGAAGAACACATGTTCACATCACTTCGATGTTCGAGTTGGTGGTTCGGTGTGGTTTAACCTTGCATTAGTAAGTTTCCTTTTCTTTTTATCGTTCGATTTAACTGTGTTTAAGATTAGTTAATTCCTAATTAGTGTTCTAGGTGTTAGTTTAAGTTTTGATTATTAGTTTTTAATTCAGTAAGTGTCCCGCTTGGTTTTTCTGAGTTTCTGTTAGTATAAATGTTGGTGGATTTCTGTCTTATTCTTGGTTCCATTAGTTTAATTCTTGTTCAGGGCTAAAACCGTTCTTATGATCTTCTCTAGTTTAGTTTAACTGTTGTTTCAATTCGGTGTTTAACTACCTTATGGGATTGGATTTTTAATGTGTTGATCTTTCTTAGAATTAATTTGATTAGAATTGGTTTCCAGCCTTGACTGTTTATGATGATTGTTAAGATTTCTATTAGCTTTAGGTGATTGGATATAGTTGATTAGAATTATTTGGTTAGCAATCTCAGATTAAGTTCAGGGGTAGTTTGGTACTTAAAATTGCACAAGAATGCTGTAGTAGAGACTAGGATTCTCTAGAATCTTCTAGAATAGGACTTTAGTCCCAATTTTAGAAGTTCAGGGTAAATACTTGAGTAACAAGTTAAAAAATAAGAGGACTAATCTGAAAATAAAGAGGGACTAAGAGTGTAAACAGAAAATTGGAGGGCTGCCCTCATTTGGCCTATAAAAGGCACCCTTTAGTGCCTTAAGTCACAAGTTTGGAACCTCTGAAAATTCCCCACTACTTTGCATCAGTTTTTTAGCTAAAATTTGAATTTCAAAACTTCTCCTAGATCTAAAAAATCCAAATACAACAGAAAATCTCCAAAAATCCGAAAGAAATCAGTACATTGATCTTCCTTTGATCATTTTAAAAGTTCAACTCTCAATTCAATTATTTAGCTCACTTAGCATCACAATTAGCTTAGATTTCTCTATTTCTGTTCTATGCTTGAAGATTTAATGCAATTGAAGGGGTTTGGGGTTCATCCGAGTTGTTCCTGGGTGTTTTAGACTGCTGAGAGTGTTCTATAATTCCTTAGCTTCAATTTCGAGTTGAATTTGGGTCGTTTGAGTCGAGTTTTGGTGTGTTTGCTGGTTATATGGTTTGCTGGATTTCGTTTGCATTTTGAACCTGGGTTTGAGGCTGATTTTGAGCTGTTGTGACATGTTGTCTGCTTTTAATTTAACAAATTGCTGCTGATCCTCCTCTTCTCCTCTTTGTTCATTGTAATCCAGGTATTTTCTCATGCTCAAATGATGCTGAATATTGCCTTCACCTGTAGACCACAAGTTTGAAGTATAAATGATAAAGGAATATATGCTTGCACCTGAATTTTACTGTTATTTGCTCAGTTTAGACTTTCGTGTGACTGATTCATTTGAACCATAATTTCAACTGTATTAATGAGAATATGGACTGTCAATGGATTGTAAAGAGATTATTAATGGATTTTCAGTACTAGTTCGATTATCTAGGGCTGTGTTGGACTTCAGTGTGTGTTTAAGCACAGTTAATTAAGCTGACATTGGATGATTAAATCCCTGTTATCGCATGTTCATAGTTAGATATTCATTGATGTGCAAATATCTAATATTCATTGTGTTAGTTTTGATTGGAAATGTTCTATACGTAAAATTGCCCTTGAAAATGCATATTTCCCATTTGTAATCAATAATTGGGCATCTGATGATTAGGAGCAATTAACAGAGGGTCAAATATAGTGTCATATGGACCTGAGGATTAAATTGGAACAAATATAGACTGCTACGTTGGACCATTAGCTTAACTGATTGTGCCTCAAATCCATATTAACAAAAAATCAATTTCAAAGTCAATTATTTCTTGGATCAACCCAATATTTGGTTGATTTGGTCTTTGATTTAAATACATATATGAACAGCCCGTCAAGATGTTGGCCAGTCCAAAAATAAAACTGGTATCCGCTATTGGGCTTGGCACAGGCCCAGGCCACTTAACCCCCCCTCCTCCCCCGCAATCGAAATTTGGACCTCTTATTGGGCTGTTCTTCATGGACTTGGATGAATCAATAGTAAGCCCAAAGTTCCAAAGGCATCTCTACTGGACCAGTCATATGGATGGTCCAATGCCTTTTCCAAGGGCTGGCCTCAAAACCCATCGTGCTAATAGCTTATTCTCGGGTTGATTTCGTTAATGTTCATTTAGTAACGGTAGTTAATTAGGGTTTCTTCTTGTATTTTTAGAGACAAAATAAATAAAAAATTGTAGTTGCTTTAGGATTGACCTTTAAATAATAAATGAGGTGAGCCCCGCCAAATAAGCAAACAAATTGCGGGGCCCTCTTTAAATGCTTATACTAAAAATACTTAGACTTCGGGATGAGCCGTTTAGCGAATTTCACGGCTTTCCCCAAAGATAATAACACGTTAGCTACTTTAGGCACGTCTTTTAAATAATTTTACCTTCCTAAATGCGGGTGCACATTTATGTGGCCCAAATCCAAATCTCAACGAAGTCGAAATGTGTCGAAAACCGCGGGTGCATTTATGTGACGTGGTTCGAGAGGCGTTTTTACGACGTTGCAATTCTCTTAAAATAATAATAATAAAAGCGGTTCAAAGTTAAAAAGCACATAGGTTAAAACATGTACTAAAATCAAATAAATAAGCCAAATATGACAGTTGAGCGACCGTGCTAGAACCACGGAGCCTGGGAATGCCTAACACCTTCTCCCAGGTTAACAGAATTCCTTACTCGGATTTCTGGTTCGCAGACTGTTAACAGAGTCATAATTTCCTCGGATCGGGATTCAACCGGTGACTTGGGATACCATTAATCTCCCAAGTGGCGACTCTGAAATCTAAATAATAAATCCCGTTCCGATTGTTCTTTAAGTGGAAAAACTCCTTTATGCCCTTGCGGATGTAGGAAAAAGGAGGTGTGACAGCTCTGGCGACTCTGCTGGGGAAAAGAACCCAGAACTTTGGTTCAGGGTTTAGAATTCGAGCTTAGATATATTTTTGTATTTGGCTTTATCTGATTTTCCTACATGTTTCGTGCTAAATGTGCAAAATGTTGCTTTTTACCGCTTTGATATTATTTGAATTGTATATATAGAGTTGTTACGAAACCCTTCTCTTCTCATCTCCGGGGATGTGCTCACTAGTGGAGACTCCCTATTCTGTTAGTGTCATACCTTAAAATAAGAAAGAGGCCGGACAAGTTACTAAGCCGGATGGCCTTTTGGTTCCCGGTACGTAGCCCCCTCCTCGACTCAAGTTGTCCGCTTGGGTACACAGTCTAGAACATATACCCAGGTTTTGAACTTAGAATAACTTGACCTCATGCCGGATCCCTAGTAGGAACGCTTATCTACATCACGTGCATTTTGACTTAGGGGACTCAATACAGGGGTTGGGTCCGTCTAGAACAGGTGTACCCGGAATAATGGACCATCCTGATGCATCCTACTTGTGCATTTATCTGTTTTGGACTCGCATGCTGACCGGCTTTGAATGTCTGGAAGATTGAAATAACAAAAAGAGAAAAAGAGAAAATAGCAGTGTAGAGAGTTAATTACCTATACTAGAAAAACCAATATCCAAGTAGTGCCGAAATGCTACCGGATTTTTGAGAAAATGAAACAAAAAGAAGACAAGTAGTTTTTTTTAGTTTGTTTTGTTTACCAATGGAAAAGAAAAACAAAAAAGAGTTTTATTTTCAATTTAGTTTGTTTCTTTGCCACTGAAAAAGAAAATATCAAAAAAGAATCTTGCTTTCAGAAATAGTGTATTTGCCAAAAAAACAAAAAGAGTCTTGTACTCAAAAATAGTTAGGTTTATCTGCCCGAACTACGTAGGTTTGATTCTCACCGGATGTGAGATACGTAGGCAACCCCCATCGGGTCCAGCCTCCCCTTTTCAAAAATAGCCAACAATACCAAAAAAATTTTAATTTCGTCATGAATAAGTCGGGTGCCGCCATTCTTGTTTAAAATAAGCCAAATGTCCCCAAAAAGGGCGTCGGAAGGCTGTTTTTGCAACAACAGCCACCCTGAGTCAGTTTCAACGGTTAGCAGGCACAGCCTTAAAATCTTCTCCCCGAAGTGCTGAAAGGCCGTAACTGCAAAACCGGTCGTTTGTTTTAAAATTGGAAATTTGAACAAAAATAGTGTCATTTTTTTCTTTTAGGTCAAAATAAGTGATTAAATCACCTTAATAAATGTGCAGGATGAGCACGATTCAAAATGAACCTTTTTCAATCATGCATAAAATCCCTTTGGAGTTGCGTCTGTGGTGGAACGACCTAGGAGGCGAAGGGCAAGATGAAGTCAAAAAATATTTGAAAGGGCTTACTGGTTTGTTAGAGATTGTGCCTCGGGGAGACATTATCAGAGCATTGGTCACATGTTGGGACCCGGCACATAACGTCTTCCATTTCTCGGACTTTGAGCTAACCCCGACACTAGAGGAAATAGTCGGCTACATCGGGAAAGTTGAGGTTCCTTTAAGGCACATGTACTTGGTTGCCCCGAGAACTGTAGCGGTGCACCGATTCTTAGATACACTGAAGATAAGCAGGACGGTCCACAACGCAGACTTGGCAAACGGCTTTTGTACTCCACACTTCATATACCACAGATATGGCCACATAGGAGGGTTCAACAACCCGGAAAACAAGATATGTAGCAAAGGAAACCGCCAAAAATGGGAAGAACATAGACGTTTTGCTTTTATGGTGGTCTTTTTGGGGCTTTTGGTATTCCCGAGGAAAGATGGGAACATTGACATAAAAATATCCGGGGTCGCCAGTACTCTACTCACTCAAGCCAAAAGCACTCTTGCGCCCATGATATTGGC
>NW_017683993.1:0-7981 GCF_001879085.1 Nicotiana attenuata
GACTCAGTTTCTTCCTAAACCACTCCTAAAAAGAAATAGAAATAAAGTACCCGGTTCGAGCTACACCCTTGGAAAAGAACCGGCGCCCAAAGAAAAACCAAGGGATACTACCTAACTATCCTTAAAAAAAAATTCTTTTTAGTATTTTTACTCGGACTTTTATGCCTCAAGAAAATTGTCCAAAAGATCCATCGTCGGGAAAAGTCTGAACTTTTTCAAATTTTTTTTTAACAAAAACTACTACACTAAGAACGAGTACTACAACTACACTAAGATAGCACAGAAAATCACCCAGACAATCTCCTCACCCCACACTTAAAATTGTGCAATGTCCTCAATGCACACTAAAAATAACAAGAGGGTAAAAGAAACTCCTTGGTAGGCCAAAGGCCGAAGAATTAGCAGCTCACGGGATACTCAGACTTCTCCCTGGTATGATCCCTTGTGCGGGTACCTCACACTTAGTTTCAACCACCTGCTCTCTTTTGCACATGCCTCTTGGCTTTGATTCTATGCTCGTACTCCTTCAAAATACAAAAATAATACTACAAAAAAAAATAATACAATAAAATAAAATAAAAGAAAAGAAAAAGTTTTTTTGGGTTGCCTCCCAACAAGCGCCTTATTTAACGTCGCGACACGACGCCATCACTTTCACCACTTCTCCTTCCACTTTGAGGATATGAATTGCGCCCCCAGTTTTGCATCCATTTTTGTGTCACGTTCTTTGGGCGGTGGTGTGAAAATAAATGAACCAAGCAATAGGTATCGCATCTTGCACTTCTTGGCCTTTAAGTGAGGAATGTCGTTTTGTCTCCTTGACATCACTAATTTCAGAATATAAGCACTTTGTTCCTCATCCATTGACTCCTTCATATGCTCGACTGGATCAATTTCCATGTCACCAACCAAACACAATGTTGAAAAGTGTTTAGAATGAGGTCCAATATGCTCCAACTCCAAAATTGCATTATTTTTGACATCCTCAATTTCGCACTCTTCATCAACCTTGGCATCATTAATAATATTTTGGTCTAATAATTGGTATTCTCGTTTTAGCTCCTCAATTTGGCCTAGAAGATCTTTTTCAGCTTCACACAACTCATCACTAAATTGTTGGGCGTTACACGCATCAACTTTTGCACTCAATTGAGCCTCTAAGTCGTGAATAGAACTTCCAAATTGATCGATCTCTTGTCCCAGTTCAGCTCTTCCTTCTATAAATTGTTGCATCTCATTCATAATTTTCTCACGGAAACCTCCATATTCCTCTAATAATTTTCCGTGCATAACAAGAATGCGAACATCGTGTTCAACATCATCCAATTCGTTACTCCTGTCAAACTCACAAGAATTATTAGAATCAACATAAGAAGGGATTGGAGTAGGATAACAACACTTAGGACAATTATTCCAATTTTCATCACAAATACTACATGATGGAGATGGTGCACATAACTCAGTACTTGGAATGTTTTTACAATATTGCCACAAGTGGGGTCCTTTACAATATGGACAAGGATCACAAAAACAAGAATACTTACTATCCCACCACTTTTCGTTCAAAGATACCATGTGAAAAAAATAAAAATATAATACTAACTACACTAGACTAAAATTAAAAACTTAACTAGATAAAAAGTAAAAATCTCATCTAATAAGATAGTTAATTTCTAAGTCCCCGGCAACGGTGCCAAAAACTTGTTGCTCCCTAACGCACACGCAAGTATACGTGGTCGACAAGTAATATAGGATTGTAAGTCCAGATATCGTACCCACAGGGACTTGTGATTAACTATCAACGAAATTAAACCAAACAATTAATCTATTCAAGTGAATCCAAAGTATGAATATTTAACTAAAGATAATCTAGAGTAATAAACTGAGAAACAAAGGAAACAAGTTGGTGAATTATAGAGACGAATTCAATGTGAGTGAATATTCTAGAGCTATGGGTTGGCTAACAATCCCGTTGAGTTTTCTACCTAAATTGTCTAATTAATTTATCTAGTTTATTGGTTAACGGGGTTAATATTGCTCGTAGCCTTCTCCCGAAGTACAACTCGCCTATTCAAGATAACCTAACGCCTATATTCCTATGGAATTAGGATTAAAAAGAATGCATTTATAATTCCGTATAATAACCAAGCAAAGCGATTAGGTATATTCCTATCCTAACCGCAAATCCGCTCCCCCTAAGAGTTAAGATCTTGCTCTACTCAATCTTATATGCAATCTAGAATTCTCTCTCCCGAGTTCAATCCAAGATTCGTAGATAGTATTCAATTGGTGATCAAGCAATCAAATAATTAAGCGCAAGATTGAATAAATAAACCAATATGATAAAATAATAAGAACAATTCAAGCTTCAAACTACAACGTTCATGTAGCACCCAACAACTCTAGAACAAATAAGCTATGAAACTAAAAGAAAGGAAGAGAAGAAAAACTAGTTGGAAGCCTCCTCCAAGCGTGGTGTGTGTTCCCCCATGTGAATTCCCCTTCAAAGTATGTTATTTATCACCAAAGTGGCGTCCTCCCCCTTCATAAATAGGTTTAGTCTTGCTTTTATACGCGTTGGGTAGGTCTAGGGCCGAAATAACCTTGTCCCGGGCGAAATAGGACACATTTCACGTCACTGGCGCCCAGCCCGGCGCCAGGCGCCCTCCATAGCGCCCAAATATTTGTGCATACTGTTTTTGGCGCCACACGTGGCGCCAGGCGCTGCCTGTGGCGCCCAACTGGCCCTTTTTTCCCGATTTCGTTCGTTTTGGCTCAAAATCTTGCGCGTTTCGCCCCGTTCCATTTGGAATTTGGAAAAACGTAAAACATGAAAGTTGTAGCCCTTTGAGTTAGATTTCCAACCATATATTGTGAAGCCCAAATGGAGTTCTGAGAAAAAAGTTATGTGTATTTTGCTAGACAGTGCGCAATATGCCTACTCGAGTCTTCGTTTGTTCTTAACTATCAAAGTTGACCCCTGACACGATCCCGGCTTAATTCCTTGGGCTTTTACTCATACTTCAAAGCTCCAAATCACTTGAATTCATTCCATAACATCTATATAGCTCGGAATCACTCCTACAAGGCATAAAACACACAGTTAGTGCAGTGCACTAGCGATTAATGCTCAAACTCAATCAAAGTGCAGTAAATTTGAGTGTAATAATCGACTAAAATACGCAATTATAGCCTATCATCAGATGTAACTCCCACACCTCCATGATCTTCCCCCCATGTTCTCAATAGTTAATACCATGTTCATGGCATCCCTTTGTATTACCTATATCATCCTATAAATAGAGGGTTTGGGCATCACATTGGATACACTTGAAACACTTGAAAGAAATAAGAAGCTCTCTTCTCTTGCTCTCTACATGCTTTGTCTATTTTCTTATTTCATATTGTTATTTTGATTTAGTTTCTTAACATCTACTAAATTTTTATTTATTTACAACAATAAAACGCTTCTTGTTCTTTATTAAAGCAGTCTCTAAAATATTAATTTTAGCTACAATTCGAATCCTATTAACTGATGAAATTACTACTTTGAACGTGATTAATTGCAAAGAATGTTTGATCTCAACGTAAGCCTTCTCACCTCTTAGCTAACTTTTGGTTTGCTTTGCCAAATTATTGTTGTCTTCATTATTGGTTAAGAAAGTTATCAGCAGCTTATGTGAATGGACTTTTAAATAAGTAATACGTATATCCATTATCATTAGAAAACTTCTTTCCAACTTCATTTTATCTTACATTCTGGATTCAAAGTCACTCAGCGTTGAAAAGTCACGCATGCATAACAAAGGGAAGAAACAACAGATCTAGGGAAGCATTAAAATTTCAAATTTAACAGGTAAGTTCTATTTTTCCTTTGTTAATTACTTCTTCTGAGTATTCATCAAATCATCTATTGTTGTTTTTCCAAATTTTTCTTAAGCAACACTGTAGACATATAAAATTTATTGAGTTTAATCCATACAAAATTTAGTTTGAATCTTAATTTTATTTTGGGTTAAATAATTAATTTGGACTTTACAAATTAAATTAGTTCATTTTATTATTTTCAAGTCCAAGGTCCATTTCATCTCAAGGCCCAGACTCATGCCATGTGTCAAGTGACATGGCATATCCAGCAAAACTTAAAGCCAACAAGATGACGCCACGTGTTAAATGAGGTGACAATCCAAAAGTGATGTTTTATACTTCAATACCACACAAGAGGGGGGTATTTGTGCGGTACCCAATTTTTCGTTTAACCTGATTATAGAAGGACCTGATTCTTCTGTGTGTTCCAACTACTACTGTTGCGGAATAATAAATACAGAAAATAAAGAATACAGAGATTTTACGTGGAAAACACCTGGCTCAAAAGGTGAAAAAACCACGACCTACCTTCCAGTAGGATTTTCCCAAACTCTCCACTAAAATTACTGAGCCAAAAACTGCATTTACAAAAACTCTTTTGTAAACCTAGGATTAACTCTAATCCGTTGTAGCACACAGCCTCAACCGTTGCGACAACTTCAAGTTGACTCTAACTTGAAAACTTTAAGTATCTAATACAATTGCTTCTAGATAAAGCTGAAAGGTACAATATGAAAACACCTACTACAATTGAACTAGAATAAAAGAAAGACACTTGGAACTGGTTCTTCTATCTGGTTCACCTACCTTTAGGATTGCACGCTTGAATCACACATAAATTGCTTGCAAAATTGCCTTGCTATTTTGCTCTCAATCCACATTTAACTTCTGCTTATGTGCATTACCTGTAAAAGAGAACAACACTGATATTTATTGAGTTAGTAAGTAGAGATTGACTAGAATACAGATGCTACTCTTCCTTGGTGAAAGAGTTCTAGTTGGTCTCATCCTCTAACTATATCCATCTCTTAACCCGTGTTCTCTTTGTGTAAGGAGTCTTTCTCCTTATCCAATATGCAACCTTTTCGATCAGGATCAGGAGATATCATTTCTGGTAAGTTAGATTTATCTCCTTCACGTGCAGCTCACATGCTTGAGTTGATCATCTCTGTGGTGCACTAGGATGGACCTGGTCCATGTCTGAGTTCCTTTGTCAATCTTCAAAACTCTCCTTTACTTAGGCCAACAAATTTCCCCTTTATGATGATGACAAACTCTGTGCTTTTCACTCACTTAGGTCCTGTCAGAACCCAGCTCAAACATTAATGCAAAGTTAGAAATTTTTTTACACTTATCATCAAGGGGACCAGGTTCATTAGGTTATAAACATCACTATTCAGAATGTAAAGCACAATATCTCTTCCACCTATTGCATCATCGAAAGTTGCAAACAAAGTGTGAGTCCCAGATATTAAACAATTACTCATGGCCACTGGGGCAACTGCAAGTGCAATCATGGATTAATCATCAATAATCAGCTAAACATTATTCAACTATCAAGGAAATATAAACAGTCAACAAGAGCAAAATCAACAGACTTCATTGATAGATAATATGATGCTACGAAATCCACAAAAAGAAAAAAAAAGTCAAAAACATGAGCAAAACAAGAAAAATTCCTAATCTGAGTCACTGCAAGGTCTAGACAAGGTTCAGAAATGAAAGCTAAAGATCTTAAGGCTTGGAAGAACTAGAGGGTTGTGTTTTGGCTTGGAGAAGCGCAACATTGTCTTTGAAGAATGCCCTCATTCTTTCCTTTTCTTTTGTGAGCTCAGTTTGAGAGTATCTCTCTCAGATTCAACCTTTGCTAACGAGCCTTTCAGCCTAGCTATCTCAGCAATCCTTTGCCCCACTCTCCTGCACTAGAGCTCTGACTTTGCCTATTTATTAGGTGCTTCTTGATTAACCAGGTTCATTGGCAATGGCAGAGACCTCATAGCACAAGCAATCAAAAGTGTTGTTCCAAAGTGATCCTTGCTTGTGCCATTTCCATATTCTTCAGTGGCACCTTACAACGATTCAAGACAAGTAGTCAGAATTAAACCCATAAGGAGTAGCATGGGTTTGGAGCCGTGATAACCCTGTCGGTAGCTTGATAATAAATGCAGGCTTAGTTGATCTGCCTTCCAGTTTCAAGACACTCAATCAACACCAACTCCATATAGTTAGCAATTGCCTTCTTTCCTGCCTAGGCAGCAAGCAACTTGTTGACAAATTCAAACAGGACTCTGTGTTGTGGCTTCATTTCACTCTTATGCACAACCTTGGCCTCATTCACTTCTGTACATCACAGAATCTCCTAGTGATTTCAAGGGCAGTAGGAAGGGAGTCCAGACTCGGCCATCCTTGCCTTGTGTAGTCATCATATCCCTCAGAAGGGATGTCAAGAATCTCAACCCAGGTCCTTAGCATCAAAGGTCACTGAACCCCTTTCACCTGGCTGGAACTCTGTATCCTTGACTCTGCGATTGGGCCATCGGAATCAATTATCTCATTTCCTTGCTAGCCTATCCATCCAACTGAAGGACCATGTCCTTCCAGCCCCGAGCAGCTAGAGCATCAACTAATCGAACCATCGGTTCCCCCAAATCTTTAGAAATCTATAACCCTTTAAGATTTTCTTGCCAAACTTGGCCAAGCTTGTTCTTGTTCAGTCATCAAGATTCCACTCTCTTCTTACCACTCCATTCCTCCTCCATCAAGTAATCTCGAACTTATTTGGGTTTCCACAACAGACTCTCATTCCTCTTGCACATGAAGGTCCAACTGTTGTAGACACAGATTGAAGACTTCTTGAAGAAGTTGTGGTCCTTTTTGGGCTTGGGATGCAGAGAACCTCCACAGTTATGCGCTCTTGCCTTTGATGGACCTGTTTCCATTCTCATCCACAATCAATCAAACCTCAACGCAGCCTCTGCAACCTTAGGTTTCCCTCTTTATCCATCATTTTCTTCCTACTTTCGCCATGAGCCTTTGTAACCACTCTCACTCTGTCTTCAACAATTACTCATCTGTGGCCTTGCTCTTTTGGTAGAGAAATCTCAAAAGTTGTTGGAGATACAAGCCTTTGTTTCTTGAAGGTTTTGCACTGCTGGGGGCTTTTGGTGTTCGGGGTTCTCCTTTTCTTTGGATTCATAAATCGCACTCACTTTCTTCAGAGGTCTGCTAGGGTCTCCTCAATAGATAAACCAGGGTTCCATTGCTGCCTTGTAACTAAGATTAACCAAATCCCTTCCAGCACCTCCCTGATCCACTTCCCCCTGTCTTTCTTGCACTCTCTTTCCACAGTTGCTGTTCAACAACCCACAGATAGCTGTCTCACCAATGTCAGAAGTGGGTGAAGAGTCAAGCCACTTCGTCCCTATTTTCCCCTCACACACTGTCCCACTCCCTACCTCACCTCTCCTTTTCTTTGTTCACTTTTATTTTACCACCCTTCCCTTCTTGACTCCAGGTATTTCCACATTCCTAACAGTCCCAACAGAACAAACCTATTGTCTAGATTCTCAACATATAGACAAACGTACCTCAAAAGGAGGAATTTTTGAGCCTTCTCAGAGTCAGCCAAGACCCAGTCTCCTTCTCCCTTACTCGCAGATTTGAAAGATTCATCCGAAGTTTTAGAATCTTGGGTACTTAGGCTAGCCTTTAATTTTAGCGTTCCAATTTCTTTTGACAAAGCACCTGTGGCTAAGTTTTACGAGCAAGCATTTCACGGGTCGCCTTTCTTAGGTTGGGGGTTGTGCTGGTAGAGGAGGGGTGGAGGAATTTAGAGGGGGTAGGTTTGTGGAGGAGTACCTAGGTTATCTTGCGGGGTTAGACATCTTGCTAATCGTGAGGATGAATTTTGTGATTTGGGTTTGGAAGAGAGAAAATATAGGAGAAAAGAAAATTCGACGCGTTAGAGAATTATGAGAGTGGCAGTGATTGTGATGATGGGGTTTAATAGAGAGCCTAATTAATGATAATGGACAGCTTTTGTTATCAATTAGAAGTCCAATCAACCTGAAATTCAGGTGATAAGTGTAATTCCCTAGATTCTAGGCAATCCTCT
>NW_017683994.1:0-3925 GCF_001879085.1 Nicotiana attenuata
CGGACACATGAGCTTGAAGTAGTGCTTCAACTTTTGAATTGAGAAGACTAGCGCCAAACACAACTTTTCAATTGGCGAATAATTCAACTCGTTAGGTGTCATCATCCTGCTCAAGTAGTAAAGAGAGTTTTCTTTCCCCTCACTATTTTCTTGGGCCAATAATGCTCCAACAGACCTTTCCTGCGCCGCAATGTATAGTATCAATGGCTTCCAGGGCGTGGGGGCTGCTAAAACTGGAGGCTTTATCAAGTAGGATTTAATGCTCTCAAAGGCATTACTGCATGCTTGGTCCCATTTGAAAGGGACACCTTTCTTCATAAGGCGACTGAATGGTTGACACCTCCCAGCTAGGTTCGAGATGAATCTCTAAAGGTACGCTAGCTTTCCTTGCAGACTTTTCAATTCATGGATATCTCGAGGCTCAGGCATTTTCAAAATGGCATCCACTTTGGCTTGATCAATTTCGATCCCTCGGTGTCGGACAATGAAACCAAGGAACTTTCCAGAAGTGACTCCAAAGGCACATTTCAATGGATTCATCCTAAGTTGGTACCTCCGAAGCAATTCAAACACCATCCTCAAGTCCTTCAAGTGGTCGCCCTTCTCTCTTGATTTCACCACCAAGTCGTCAACATAACATTCGACATTTATGTGGAGAAGATTGTCAAAAATATTCTGCATAGCCCTTTGGTAAGTAGCACCAGCATTCTTCAAGCCAAAAGGCATTACCTTCTAGCAATAAATACCCTTAGGGGTGCGGAACGCGGTAAGCTCTTCATCTTTTGGTGCCATGCGAATTTGGTTATAGCCCGACGAACCGTCCATGAAAGACATTGCCTCGTAACCAGTAGTAGCATCGATCATTAGCTCTGGAATAGGAAGCGGGAATTCATCTTTGGGACATGCATTATTGAGGTCCCTGAAGTCAACGCATACTCGAATCTGGCCATTCTTCTTCCTTACAGGGACAATACTTGAAACCCATGTTGGGTATTTAACTTCCCGAATAAATCCAGCTTCAATGAGTTTGTTAACTTCAGTTTCAATCAGGGGAACCAAGTCCGGCCTAAAGCGCCTTTGAGCTTGTTTAACAGGACGAGCACCATTTTTTACTGCAAGGTGATGGACTGCTACTTTCGGGTCCAAGCCAGGCATCTCTTTGTTACTCCAAGCAAAGACATCCCTGAACTCTTTGAGTAACTTAATATAAGTGCTCTCTTCATCAGCTTCTAGTAAAGCACTTAGGTAGGTGGGTCTTGGTTCTTCATTGGTGCCAAGGTTAACTTCCTTTAAGGCATCAACTATCGTCTTCACTCCTTCTTCAAGTTCAGGTGGAGCATCTTTCGTATCTTCATCTTCATGAGGGTCCCCATCATCGAAGGATATGTGATGACACGGCGAAACATCCTCCAATTCCGCATTATCTTCCATTGAAGATGGAATGCCATTCTCGACTTGTACAGTAACATGATACGAAGAACCCACACTTTCTTCATCTTCATCGCGTTCCTTAGTATAGACCACAATATATGGCTTTACCTTCAGTACTTCTTTACACGAAACCACAAGTTTTGTTTGTTGCCTCATTCTAGAAGGAACCAAACTTTGGAAATCCTTAGAGATCTCTTGGATTTTGGGTGAAGCGGTTGTTCTTATGCTTTGAAAATTTCTCCGGAACTTGTTCCCCTTCTTTAGTGGACCCAACCTTTCCAACACGGAGGTCCTCACAGGTGATCTTCCAAGTCGATCAAAGACAGAAGGCTTGTTAGAAGCGGCTGATTCATCTTCTATAGTGATATAATTGATGCTCGCCCTTCTTATTGAAATGTGCACTGGTGACGGTTGCTTGTATCCCAAACCTTCACGTGGTTGCCTCGTTGCAGCTTCTGATGGGAGCTTCCCTAACTTCGACGACTCGTTGGGATTGTATCCAGCTTTCTCAAATAGCTTGTAAGCGTTAGGGTCAAAACCTTCATCTGTTCGCTTTGTAGGGAGTGCCATATTCTGCAAACGATTTTGGGTTACAAACCCTACAAGCGGTATTAAGGACGACTTTACTGCCTCAATTCGTTTGACCGGAAGAGTTAACTCCTTTGGCATGTTTGTTTGGATATCATATGATTCGCCCTCATCTTTCTTCCTTTTAGGGACATATTGGAGCGCGGGACTTACTTTCTTTCCATAGGACACAATACCCCCTTTATGAGATTTATTCATGTTGGCAGGTACCTCCTTTGTAACAGCTTTGGCTTTACCAATAGTCACCTCAGCTCTTTTAGTTATGGTTTCGTCATTCTTGCTTTTCATACCATCATTAGCTTTCGGCTCCTTCACAATGCGGTTCTTCAAGTAGAACTTTGCATCGGCGAAGTGTGACTCAGCCTCGGTGAATGGCTCATCATCAGAAATTATCGTCTTCTCGACTTCACCCTCGTAGTATTTTAAACATTGATGGTAGGTAGATGGAACAACTTTATTCTCATGTATCCAAGGCCTCCCAAGAAAAACATTGTATGAAGTCTTCGCGTCGATCACATGCAGCCATGCACTTGATTGCATATCTTCAATAGTGATTCCCAGCCTGATCGCACCAATGGCTCTTTGCCCCCCTTGGTTGAATCCTTGGATCATCACACGACTTTCTGAGAGTTCGTTCATGGGAATACCAAGTTCTTTCACAGTGTGGATTGGCAAAATGTTCACTGAGGATCCTCCATCAACTAAAATCCGATTTACCCTTTCATCGCGCATATAGCCAACCAGGTACAATGGGCGGTTATGAGGAGTGTTACCTAGCAAAAGATCGTCGTTTGTGAATGTGACCTTTTCCTCACAAGCATTAACTTCTTGAGGAGTGGACTCGATAGGCTTTTCCGAAGATGGTTCCAACGGTAGGTCATCACTCTTTTCTTCCCCTTTGTCAGCGTGGCAACAAGAGGCATCAATGCCCTCATGGGAAATCTTCGTGCGGAACCAACTTGGTAAAAACTCCTCCAAGGTCACTGGATTTCGTGGCTTTTGAGGGTGGTACATCTCCACTTTTGCTTTCTTCAAATGCCTAACTGGATTCTTTTTCGTTGGTCTTTTTACCATCATCTTCCTTGTTGGTTGTTCCACTGATTCTTTTCGTGGGCTCCTTTTGTGGCGCCTACGACGAGTCACCAACGTCCAACCTTCATCATCATCAGGTTGATCGTCTTCAACTTTGTCTTTCTCCAGTAATTCTTCATTTTTACTTTCTTTAACACCGCATAATTCATCCGGACTAAATGAGCCGAAGGTGATAGAGACTTGGTTTGCGCTTGCTCTCTCATCTTCAAGCACGATCTTCTTTTCGCGAGCCAAGTCCATGACTTTGTCCTTGAAGACAAAGCACTTCTCCAGAGGGTGGCTTACAAGTCAGTGATATTTGCAGTAGTTTGGGTCATTTGTTTTCCCAGCTTCATTTGGTCGCTTCATCTCCGGAAGCTCAATGAGATTTAACTCGAGGAGTTCTTCGAAAATGGCTGGCACATCAGAATCCAGAAATGGGTACTCTTTCTCTTGCATTTCTTTTAGAGTCAACTTTTCACTTGGCTTATCTTGAAAAGAAGTGGATTTCATACTCTGCTTCTTGCTCACCTTCGTCGTGAACTTCACAGGTGACGTGTGGACATTCATAGCTTCTTTGCTTTCAAACTTGGGTTCGAACTTGCCCCACTTCCTGACTTCCTGCTTGTTCGAGGCTCATAGATAGGCAACCTTTCATTTCAGCAGAGGCCATGCTCAAATCCATGTCATGGGCACGAGTTGCAAGTTCTTCAAATATGCCAGGCTTGATACTTTGCAAGATGTAGCGCAATCCCCAATGCATGCCTTGGATGCACATCTCTATGCCTGAAGCTTCACTAAGCCTGTCTTTGCAGTTGAGGCTTGCATTCCTCCA
>NW_017683994.1:7271-7981 GCF_001879085.1 Nicotiana attenuata
TTCCTTTTCTAGTGTCTTGATTCAACTTGCGGCAAAACCTTTTGATGTGTCCTTTCTTGCCACAGTGGTTGCATGTAACATTATAGTATTTGGATCTTGACTTACTTCTACTTTTACCTCTATTCCTTGAGCCTCTTGTTCTATCTCTCCCCCGGTCTTCTGTAACCAAGATATCTGCTTGTGAGGATGAACCCTGCGATTTTCTCCTTACTTCTTCGTTCAACACACCACTCTTGGCATATTCCATGGTCACCTTACCTCCAGGAGCTGAATTTGTCAAAGAAACACGAAGAGTTTCCCAAGAGTCTGGCAGAGTATTAAGAAGCCAAAGTCCTTATATCTCATCATCAAAATTAACCCCCATTCCAGATAGCTGATCAAGGACGCCCTGAAAATCATTTATGTGATCAAGGATAGGGCTGCCTTCATTGTATTTAAAGGTCATCAATTGCTTTAGCAGAAACAATTTGTTGTTTCCGATTTTTGAAGCATAAAGAATCTCTAGCTTTTCCCACAATGATCTCGCATGTATCTCGTTCACAATATGGTTGCGAACATTATCTTCAACCCATTGCCGTATATATCCACATACTTGTTAGTGCTCGAAATCCCAATCTTCATCGGATATACTCTCGGTTTATGAGCTGAAAAAACGGGTAGATGCATCTTCTTCACGAACAACAAGTCTTTCATCTTGCTTCTCCAAACAT
>NW_017683995.1:0-3550 GCF_001879085.1 Nicotiana attenuata
AACCTGAATGACCAAACTGGAATGCGTCTCCTAGGGGTGAATTTAAATGACCAAGGCTAGGAAGTGCGTCTCCTAGGGGTGAAAACTTCAGTGACTAAAACTAGGAAGTGCGTCTCCTATGAATGAACTTTCAATTTTGGACGTGCGTCTCCTAAAGATAACTTGAAAGACCTTGATTAGGAAGTGCGTCTCCTACAGGTAAAGCTTCAATGAACCAGACCAGGAAGTGCATCTCCTATGAATGAATTCTAAATTTAGGAAGTGCGTCTCCTATGGGTGAAACTTCAATGACTTAAACTAGGAAGTGCGTCTCCTATGAACTATCAATTTAGGAAGTGTGTCTCCTACCGGTGTAACTTCAATGACTCAAACTAGGAAGTGTGTCTCCTATGAGTGAACTCTTAATTTAGGAAGTACGTCTCCTATGGGTAAAACTTCAATGAACCAGACTAGGAAGTGCGTCTCCTAGGGCCTAACTTAAATGACTCAAACTAGGAAGTGCGTCTCCTATGAATGAACTCTCAATTTAGGAAGTGTGTCTCCTATGGGTAAAACTTCAATGAACCAGACTAGGAAGTGCGTCTCCTATGGGTGAAATTTCAATGACTCAAACTAGGAAGTGCGTTTCCTAGGGGTGAAACTTCAATGACTCAAACTAGGAAGTTCTTCTCCTATGAATGAACTATCAATTTAGGAAGTGCGTCTCCTATGGGTGAAAATCAACTTAGGAAGTGCGTCTCCTAAGGGTGAAACTTCAATGACTCAAACTAGGAAGTGCGTCTCCTATGAATGAACTATCAACTTAGGAAGTGCGTCTCCTATGGGTGAAAATCAACTTAGGAAGTGCGTCTTGTCACACCTCCTTTTTTACACACCTACCCCGAAGGATAAATGTATAAGGGAGTTTTTCCATTTAAAGTGACATTATTCGAAATGGAATTATTTATTTATTTTTAGAGTCGCCACTTGGGAAAGGATTGGCTTTTGGTGTCCCAAGTCACCGGTTTAACTTAAATCCCAAATGGAGGAAAAGTGTTGACTTCCCAATTGGAGTCTGCGAACCAGAAATTCTGAATAAGGAATTCTGTTGACCCGAGGGAAGGTGTTAGGCACCCCCGGATCCCGTGGTTCTAGCACGGTTGCTTAAATTATTATAAATGGCTAAAATCTAATTTTTGTACATGCTTCAACCTATAGTGCAATTTTAAGATTATTTACCGCTTTTAGTTAAATTTTAAGAAAGTGAACGTCGTTTAAAAATGTGTTTTTGGATCACGTCACATGAAATGCACCTGGATCCTCGACACATTCCTATTCAACGTTTTGGGATTTGGATTTGGGTTGCATGAAATGCACACCCGTATTTAGGAAAGTATGATTATTAAAAAGCGCGCCTAAAGCGACTAACGCGTTATTGTCTTTGCGGGAGGCCGTGAAATTCGCTAAACAACACGTCCCGAATTCTAAATATTTTTAATTAAGCATTTAATGAGGGCCCCGCAAATTATGCATTTTGTTTGGCGAGGCTCATCTCATTTTATTATTTAAAGGCCAACCTGAAGCAAACTAAGATTTTCTATTTTTTTTTGTCTCTAAAAGGGCCTAATTAATTTGCATTTATAAATTCGGGCCTCGAGTTCAAGTCCGAATTCAAACAAAAGGGTGGACCCTCTTAATTTGAACCCGCTACCTAACTCGAAAACCTAAATTTATATTGCAAATTAATCCCCCATATTCCTAATGTAATTTTAATAGATTTTTAGCTTCAAGCGTTTTTGGGCTTTGAGAAATTTGGCCCAGGCCTGCAATGTGAAGTTGTCCAGTAGCTGGGCTTCAGCAATGTCCAATCATGAACTTTCATAGCCCATTAGGAACACAATGTTACGCAGGCCCAGGGACAGAGTTTAATCTAATTTAGTATTAATTAGGGGGCCAGGGCCTAGACCTAATGCTGATAGTGCTACAATCATCTCTAATTGTTCAATAGACTTTCAGTTTGTTTATTTAACATTCACGTTTATCCTAGGGTGAATACGTGACCAATGTACTGAGACCATAAGCATTTACACTTGTATTGATGCCTACAAATGAACAATGATTTTGCTAGGATGTATCTCAAATGCATATATTGTGAAACGTGCCATTTTGAAATTGACTCCAATATGATAACAGATTCGACTTAGCACGTTGTAGCTGACATTATGCTAATTATTCTTAACAGTTCGAGTGTCTAAAGATTAACTACACATGGAATTATCAAGGCTAATAACAGACCATAAGTTCAACAGTCTAACACTCTACACATAGAATTAACTCATGACAAACTTAACAGTCTACAAGCAGTCCTAGTCTGTCCAATTTAATTACAAAAACAAATCCCAAGCAGTCCTGATTAATACACAACAGTGTTCATATGAATATAAGTCCAAAGCAAGCTTAACCTACACTAGATGAAACATATATCACTAATACCTATTCAGCTATAGACATACAACAGTCAAATGAACAATGTATCAGGAGGCAAAGCTTTATTTTATTCCACTTCCATTCCAAAGGCTACATCAAGAGGAATTTGAGACATGTACCTGGATTTGAATGAGCAGAGGAAAAGGAGTAAGTCACACTGTATTAGACAGCAATCAGCAGTAGGATTCAGTAGCTCAAGGCAGATTTCGGATTCAAAAGCAGCATCATATAGCCCAGTATTGAATTAGCAGAAGAATAACACCACAAATGACTTGAAATTTAGCCCAGGAGATGATTTCTGAACTTCAGCAAATAGAAACAAACCAGAACACACTCGTTTGACCTCGAACTTATGCGAAATTGAACTAGAACTCAAAACTAACTTCAAACAAAGCAATGTAACAATGTTTTTGGATTTCTATTGGATTTTTGTGTTTGTTTTGGATTTTTGTAGAAATTGGGATCTAAAGCTGAAATTTGAGCTTGACCTCAAGGGATCTTCAATGAAACAATGTTTTTTAGTTTCCTGGAGTTTTACTGATTTTTTTTTTTGGTTTTTTCTGGAGTTTTGCTGATGTTTTTTTTGGTTTTTCTGGAGTTTTTTTTATCTAAGACCTAAAGAGTTTTTGAATTTTAAATTAAAATCTTAACTGATGAAAACTTGTGGAAAGTGGGGGGATTTTCAGAGGTGCCAAACTTGGAAAAGAAGGCAGATAAGCTGCCTTTTATAGGCAGAAGAGGGGGAGGAAGCTTCTAGATTTCACTCACACCTTTTCCCTCTCTTTTATTTTCAGATTTTGTTCAATAGTCCTAAAGTTTTGACTTGTTGCCTAAGTTATTACCCTAAGTTACTGAAATTACAATTAAGGCCCTCTTCTAGAAGAGCCTAGGGTGTTCCCACTTAGCCTACAGCATTTCTGTGCCACTTTAAGTACCTAATTACCCTTGAACTAATCCTAAAATTACTAACCAACCCCAACCCTTTTTCAACTTGATCAAATAACCATAGTTAATCAATCACAGGGATTGAAAATGTTCAGCTATAACCAAACATCACCAATTATAATAAGAAAACCTAAAATTT
>NW_017683995.1:6537-7981 GCF_001879085.1 Nicotiana attenuata
CATCTCAGTTTCTTTTGGGTTGCACCTGCTTCTTGCACGGTTGCTCTGAATAAGACTTGTTTCCAACAAAGAACAATTTATTAGTTTGAAACGGTGGTTGGTTTTGTGGCCTTGATCATCTCAATTGCTTGACCCCGGCCCCATTTCCGTTGAGAACTTTGCAGCTCGTTTGCCTTGAGGGTGAATCTTTTTTCAAACCGACCGGGTTCAGCCTTAGGACTTCATGATGACTCACCCGTATGGGCTCTAGCCCTTTTACTTTATCCTGCCCTTTGGACCTTTGCCTTTTCTTTCTCTTCCAATGTCTTTGCTTCGAAAGCATCAACCACCATGGTCAATCGGGACTGGACTGACGCGTCCGCTGAGGCTGAGTATTTTCTTCGACTTTTGCCAGGCGGAGCCCTTTGAAACCGGTCCTGCCACCTTTTCTTTATAATTATTACGGAATCAGAGTTAAACCGAAAGGGATTCGAAGAAAAGTATGCAAAAGGCAAGCATATTATTTTAAAGAGAAGCGTCCCTTTCGGGGGAAAAGAAGGACTTATCTGGGGTGTGCATGCCGGCCTCAAATGAACATGACATGATTTTTGGACTGGATGCCCGACCCACACAAACTTTCCAGCTTCTTGTTAACTCATTGATCCATTTTTCAAAAACCAGGGAACTTTGCCAGGACTCTTTTAGTGATGAGATGTCTTCTTTTCGACCGACAGCGCCCTTTGCGGGTTTTCGCCAATTGACCTCTCTCATTTCTCTTCTCACCGTCGCCCGATAGTGCTCTTTGCGAGTTTTCACTAAGCGGACTCTCTCATTTTCAGTTTCTCTACTCACCATCGCCTTATGGTGCCCGAAGGTTTTCACCGATAAGACTCTCTCATTTTGTTTTCTCTCAATTTGCATTGTGTCAGATTCCAACAATAACGTTTTCCACTTCCCTGCCTTTGCCAATTGATTGGAAGGACTTGGACAAGGTTTTGGGGTAAAAAGGATTTTGGGCGGAACTACAACTTTGGAACCATTTCGGCGGATTCATGGCCGAACCATTATATCATCTGCCCCAGTTTCATTTTTTGGGGAAATTGGGATATTTGTTTTGGTGTGACTGAACCCCAGAGAGAGGCTGCCTACGTATCCTTTCAGAATCAAGTCAAACGTAGTTCAGGCAAAACATTTGGTTTTGTTGTTTTTGTTTTTGTTTTCTTTTTCTTTTTCTTTTCATCATATTTTTCTTTTCCTTTTCTTTTCTCTTTGTTTTCATATTTTTTTTCTTCTTCTTTTTCTCTTTTTTTTTCTTTCTTTTTGTTTTTTCTTTTTTTTTTTCTCTTTCTTTTTTTTTTCTTTGTCCTTTGTCTTTTCTTCTTTTTTTTTTAATAATACTTTCGAGTTCCAAAGAGGGTAACCAAAGAAGAGTAACCGGCTCAAAGGGTTTACGAAGGATTGATAG